>NW_006922430.1:44119-53344 GCF_000298275.1 Orycteropus afer afer
CCTGTTTACAATCTTGTAGGCTTATTTACTTTGGATACTTCCATAGCTGGGTTGGTTCTGGGTTATATCATCATGTGTCCTAATGATCAGTTGTTGTTGGCTGTCGTTTCTCTGTTCACAGGACGCCCTTTAGGATCTCTTGTAAGGCTGGTCTTATTTTAACAAATTCCCCTTAATTTCTGCTTATCTGGAAATGTCCTAGTTTCACCATCACATTTGAGGGACAGTTTTGCTGGGTACATAATTCTTGGTTGGAAATTTTTCTGTTTCAGGGTTTTATATATACCATCTCATTGTCTTCTCGCCTACATGGTTTCTGCTGAGAAATCTGAGCTTAGTCTTATTGGTTGCCCCTTGTAGGTAACTTTTCATTTTTCCCATGCTTCTCTCATGATTCTTTCTTTGTCTTTGGTTTTGGTGAGTTTAATGATGATATATCTGGATGATTTTCTTTTGGGGTCTATTCTGTTTGGGGTTCGTTGGATGTTCTGAATGGGTATATTCTCATCTTTCATCGTATCAGGGAAGTTCTCTTCCAACAAATCTTAGACAATTTTCTTAGTGGTTTTATTTTTCTCTTCCTGTTCTGGAATTCCAATGACATGTAGGTTATTCCTTTTGATGGTATCCCACATCAACCTTAAGCTTTCTTCATTTTGTTTTGATCATTTTTCTTATTGATCCCTTTCCAAAGAAGTATTCAGGTATTTGTCTTCAATCTCATTAATTCTGTCTTCCATTGATTCAATTCTACGCCTTTGCCCTTTCAATGTGTTATCTGTTTCTGACAGTTTAGTATTAATCTTCTGGATTTGTCTGTAGATTTTGTATCATTTCTGACTTTTCATTTATTTTGTCATTTTGTTCTTGTATTGTCTTTTGAAATTCTTCTAGGGTTTTTTCCTTGATTTGTCTCTCAATTCATTGAAGATACCTAAATATAATTCTTTTGAATTCCTTATCAAGGAGTTCCAGTGCTGCCTCTTCCTCAGGGATGTGTTTTGGGTCTGTATCCTGGTCCCTTGTTTCTCCTGCTTTATCTTGCTTTTTTGTGTGGACTGTGATGCACTGTTCTCTCTGAGGCATTATGACATTTTTGTGTTTATATTTAATTGGTGATTGTATGTTGGAGAAAAGATTTTCATTTTCTTTTGTTTGTATGTTGTCTGTGCAAGCAGGGTACTGTGCTGTGCTCCTCTATGCACTAGTTGACAGCACTTAAACACTCACCACCTGTCTCCTTTCCTGTTGTCAGCCTCTCATATGTCCCTGCTGACTTTGGCAAACAGAGCCTATTCATAGGTCCCTGGAATCCAAATGAAAATGCTGTCACTGTAAAATCCAAAATGGTTGTCACTTTTAAAGATTCAAAATGGCTGCTCCCTTGGTCACTCTTAACATCCAAAATGGCCACCACTTATAAACATTCAAAATGGCTCCACCCTTGGTCACTTTAAATATCCAAAATGGCCACTGCTTATAAACATTCAAAATGGCTGTACCTTCGATCACTTTAAATATCCAAAATGGCTATCACGTGTTAACAGTCAAAGTGTCTGTGCCCTCCAGACAGCAGAGTTAGCAGCTCAGGTTGTGTCCCTCTTGCTGTTTCCCTTCCTAGTCATAGACCACCAGTGCAGTCTTCCCTGAAGGTCTTGGTGACCAGGGCTGATCTTTAGGTCAATTCTCAGGTCCCAATACCACTTGGAAATATTGAGGCTGTTGGTCCCGTCAGAGTAGCTGACAGTCTACAGCTGTCTCTGTACTCTGTACTGTACTGTCTCTGTACTCACTGTTTTCATTCATGTTTTTCCACTAGTTGATGCCTAATCCACTTCTGTATAGTTCCTTTCAAAACTCAGGGCTCCAGGATTATCTTCTGTGTCTCTGTCATTTGGTTTTTCTTTTCTTTGTTGAAGAGGGTCTGTGTCACTTTTTTGCCTATTTCTCCATCTTACTGGAAGTCTCTCTTGAACTTACATTCTTAATTATTGGTCTGGGAGTACAAGGAATAGTCATGTTCTTTAGGTTGGCTGCTCCTTGGTTGTGCCACTGAAATCCTTTTGCGCATGGTACTGGGAACTTGTGAGCAGATTCATTGCCTTTTTGGACTGGGGTTGTAAGAAAGACTTTGTATTTTAAGAAATGTGGTAGATACTCTTTTATTGCATCTAGCATCTGTACCTCTGTACCTTGCCCACCAGAATAACCTTGTATTCTACTTGTTATAGTCTGATTGTACATTTGACCCAATAGCTTTAGATTTGGAAAAGTTTTTCCAGCTTATATGGAGCCATGTACAGCTTTTGATTAGCAACTGTCATTTGCTATTAATAGATGAGTGTGTGAGGAGTCCAAGCTGTGACCAGGATCAGGCACAATGTACTGCCATTTTAGACTGAGTGTGGGGGTGGGGCTCTCTAGCCTACATTGGAATTAAATCCATGATCTTGGCTTTGTTGTTAAGGAGCTTGAATCAGAAAGAGAAGTAATTCAGTACTTCTTAGAGAAGTTGTCAGAGCACTCTTTTGAGTAGGAATGATCTAATCAAACCTTTCTTTGGTCTCTCATATAGTCATTTTTCTTTCACTCTTCTTTGGAAGATACCACATCTTGAACAAAGAAAAGTTTTTTTTTTATCTTTTTAATTTTTATTGTGATTTGGGTGAAAGTGTACAGAGCAAATTCTTTTTCCATACAGCAGTTCATACACATTTTGTCTCATAACATTGACTGCAGTTTCCCACAATGTAACACCTCTCTTCCCACTTCCTCCCCATAGTTACCTTTTCCCTGTGTCCTTCCCTCCCATGCACTCCTGCTCCCCAGCCGTCTCCCTGTGCATACACTGCCCTTCTTTTCTCCCACATTGATCTCTTCAAGGAGTATATCCACCTGATGTAAATGTTCAGCCCATACGCCAGTCTTTTATTTGGCTAGAAGTCACAAGAGTGAATTCAGTTCCAGACTTGAAGGGCAGCTAAAGGGCCATAGTCTCAGGGGCTTTACCAAGCTCTATCAGGCCAGCAAACCTGGTCTTTTTTTTTTTTTTTTTCAGTATAATTTTGAGTTTGTTCCATATTATTCTCCCATTCTACCCAGGATGTCCTATATGAATCCTCTTCTCAGTGGTTGACAGTGGTAGCTGGGCACCATCTAGTTCTTCTGGTCTCATGGTCATATAGGCTGAAGATCACATCATGTACCAGTCCCTTGGACTAATTGATTCCATGTGTCTTTGCTTTTCTTCATTCTTCTTTGCTCTGGATGAGGAGAGACCACCCCTCTAGATAGCCACATGCAAGCTTTTAAGATCCCAGTTGCTATTCACCAAAGTAGGATGTGGAACAGTGTTTTTGTGTAGTATGTTATGTCAGTTGAGCTTGATGTCCCCTGCGACCATGGTCCTGAGCCCACAGGCCCAACTACTTGCTCCCTCTGGGTAGCCAGCTGTGGCCAAGAAGTGACTACAACCTTGTCCCTTGTCAGCTGTATTATATACCTGGACATTGTTACAGAACATACAAATATGCTTGTAAAAACATTGTCTGCCAACCCTATACATGGTCATAGGCACACTCCCTGCTGCCTACACATATCTGGTTGTTCAGCCTGTCCACCCATCTGTCCACCTGTAGATCAACATTTGCCATCACTGACAATGCCAGTAGTGTATGTGCAAAAGGTTGAACAAAGAAAAGTTTTGAAAGTTGTGTGAAGGTTCTGTAATCACCAGTGGATGTGTGCTGTGCCAGACACAAATTAAGATGGATAAGAATCCATTTCATACCTCCTGGTCTTGCAGTTTCCTTCTCATCAGTGATGTCCATCTTCATTTTACGTAAACCATAAAGGCTTTAGCTAGACCTCATCTCTTGGAGTTGTCCTTCTTTCAAGATCTTGAACAACAAAATTCTCTCTGACCACAATTCCATTTTGTTTTTTGCTCTTCAACTCTATCTTTTCTACTAAGGTTTCTCTTTGCTTTCATAGTTATCAACACTTCCTTATTTTCCTGGTTATCAGCCTTTTCCTCTCATTGTCTTCTTACCCAGGCCAGATTCCATGTTAGCCATTTCAGATTTCATCTCTTCTCTCTTTAGTGCTCATTATATACCTACCTCTCCTACCCTGCTTATACCTTCCCAAACTAAGGGCCAGTGTTAGAGAGAGTTTTGGTGCCGATTTATAGGATATTGGGGTATTCGAGTAATGTGTATTGTCCAGCTATAGCCAAACTCTCAGTGCTGCTCAGCAACACTTTCCACCTGAACTTACTCCCCATTTAATTTGCCCACAGCAGCTTTCATATACTTTTCTTACATCCATGTATCCTTCATTCTAAACAGACCTTTTTGCCTCTCAGTTTACTGAGGAAAATTAGGCTGTCTACTCTGAACTCCCATTACTTCTCCCTTTCACCTTAGTTTCTCTGCCTTTTCATTCATGGCTTTTCCTCTTTCACTTGGATCGTGACTGGATTCTGGGTCTCCTCTGGGACTTTGATCTGCCATTTTCTAGCCTCTTGCTTATGTTTTTTTCCTCCCTATAGATTCTTCCTTTAGCTTATATATGTATATCTTTGTTTATATTTGTGTCTATTTATCTGTCTGTCCTCTAAAAGTACTTTTATTCTTTTACCTATTTCCAATGATTTAGAAGCTGTACAACCTTCTATTCTGTGATTATGCTTATATTCGTTTAAAGTTTTTTTTTTTTTTTTTAAATTTTTAAATAACTTTAGGCTCACACAGAAGTTGCAAAAACTAGAGATTCTCATGAACTCTTCACTCAGCTTTCTCCCATAATGATATATTGTTACAACTATGGCACAGGATTTCTCAACCTCAGCTTATTTCTATTTCGAGCTTTGTTTTGGGGGGCTGTTTGTTGCATTGTAGGACATGCAGGCACCTTATGGTGTCTACTCACTAGATGCTAGTAGCAAAACTCCCTCTAAACAGTGCCAGATGTTCCTGGGGAGCAAATCATACCCTGTTGAAAACTCCTTTATATAAGTTTTCTATTAGTGTTGTAACAAATTACCAGATTTAGTGGTTTAAAACAACTTGAATTTATCTTCTCAGAGTTCTAAAGGTCAGAAGTCTGATAAGAATGATGTGGTTGGGTTCTTTGCTCAGTCTGTCACTGGGTTATCATCAAGTTACTGGCTGGGATTGTGGTTCTCATCTAGAAGTTTGGGGGAGGAATCCACTTCCAAACTCATTCAGGTTGTTGGCAGAATTCATTTCCATCCATCCTTTCCTCGTAGGCACCTTGTCCAAGCCAGGAATGGCTTGTTAAGTCCTTTTTATGCTTCAAGTCTTTGACCCCCTTTTCTACCGCCAGCTGTGGAAAACAAAAAGGAAACATTCTCTGCTTTTAAGGACTGCTCTGATTATAATTTAGGATAATCTCTTCATATTCACAGAGATTAAGGTGTGGATATCTTTGGCAGGCCATTATTCTGCCTGTCACACATTGCCATAGTATAGTAATCAAAACCAGAAAATTGATACTGGTACAGTACTGTTAACTACACTCCAAATTTTATTCAGATTTTAGCACTTCTCATATACAGTCATTGTTTAGGTTTCTTTGGTATATCCTAGAATAGAACTACCCCATAGGGTTTCCAAGACTATATTCTTTGTGGAAGCACAATATCCCATCTTTCTCTTGTGGAGTGGCTGGTGGGTTCTAACTACCAACCTTTCATTTAGCGCTTGAGTGCTTAACCGATGCACCACCAGGGCTCTTCTTTTTGGTAAATAATTCTATCTTATTTTATTTTTTAACTTTTTACTGTGATTTGGGTGAAACTTTACAGACCAAATCAGTTTTCCATTCAACAATTTATATACATTTTGTTTCATGTTATTGATTGCAATCCACTCAATATAACATCACTCCTCCTACTCCCTCCCTGTGTTTCTTGTTTCTTCCTTCTCTTCTAACCCTTCCTGACTTCTGAACTTTGTCCTGGGGAAAACGCTGTGGTTTTGATTGCAGATGGTTGATTGTTCTAAGGAGTATGTACCTTCCTAGAGTTATTATCCACCTTGTAGACCTGTCTGTTGTTTGAAAATTTGAGCTATGGGAGTAAGTTCAGTTCCAGGTCTGTAGGGTGACTAAGGGCCATAATCTCCAGGGTTCCATCAGTCTCTGTCCAGTAGTAAGCCTGGACTTTTATTTTTCATGATTTTCTTTCCTATTCCACACCTTTCTCCCACTGTATCCAGGACCTTCTTATGTGATGCTTTTCAGACAGTTGGTAGTCATAGCTGGATATCATCTACTTCTTCTGGTTTCATGGTCATGAGCCGAAGGTTTGTGTGATCCATTAGTCTTTTAGACTAGATGTTTTCCACATATCTTTGATTTTCTTCACTCTTCTTTGCTCTGGATGGGGAGAGACCAATAGTTGTACCATAGATGGCTGCTTGCAAGCTTTTAAGACACCAGTCACTACTCACTAAAGGAGGATGTAGGATGTAGAACATTGTCTTTGTGGACTATGATGTTCCAGTTGACTTTGATGTCCCCCCAAGACATCCAGGCCAAACAGCTCACTCTCAAGGTTTTTTGGTTATGGCTAAGAAGTTTTCATAACTTTTCCACCTATATGTTCAACTGTACTCATGGATATATCTCTAGCATATGTAAATACATATTTAGAAATATATGAAAATATATAGAAATATCCTCTGTCAAACCCATATATATTTGTGGATATAGTCCCAATTGGTGATCAACAAGGCTCCAGGAATTGACAGAATACCCAGTGAGATGTTTCAACAAACAGATGGTGCGCTGGAGGTACTCACTCAGCTATGCCAACAGATTTGTAAGAGAGCTTCCTGGCCAACTGATTGGAAGAGATCCATATTTGTACCCATTCCAAAGAAAGGTGATCCCACAGAATGTGGAAATATCAGGAGCTCTGGTGGCTTAATGCCTAAGGCATTTGACTGCTAACCAGAAGGATGGCGGTTCAAACCTACCAGCCACTCCTTGGAAGGAAGATTGGACAATCTACTTCTGTAGTCATACCTCCTTGGAAACCCAAGGAGGGGTCACTATGAGAAGGATCTGACTCAACGGCAGTGAGTTTTTGGTTATCATTAATATAACATGCAAGTAAAATCTTACTGAAGATAATTTAAAAATGGTTGCAGCAGTATATTGACAGAACTTCCAGAAATGCAAGCTGGATTCAGAAGAGAACGTGGAATGAGGGATACCATAGCAGATGTCAGATGAATCTTGGCTGAAAGCAAAGAATACCAGGGAGATGTTTACTTGTGTTTTATTGACTATGCAAAGGCATTTGATTGTGTGGATCATGACAAATTATGGATAACATTGAGAAGAAAGGGAATTCCAGAACACTTAATTGTACTCAGGAGGAATCTATACATAGACCAGGAGGCTGTTGTTCGAACAGAAAGAGGGGATATTGCATGGTTTAAAATCAAGAAGGGAGTGTGTGTCAGAGTTGTATACTTTTACCATACTTATTCAGTCTGTATGCTGAGCAAATAATCTGAGAAGCTGGACTACATGAAGAGGAATGGCATCAGGATTGGAGGAAGGCTCATTAACAACCTGCAATACTCAGGTGACACAACTTTGCTTGCTGAAAGTGGGGATGACTCGAAGCACTTACTGATGAAGATTGAATACTACAGTCTGCTGTATGGATTACACTGCAATATAAAGAAAACAAAAATGCTCACAACTGAACCAATAAGCAGCATCACAATAAATGGAGAAAAGATTGAAGTTGTCTGAGACTTTATATGACTTCGTTCTGCAATCAACACCAATGGAAGCAAGGTATCAGAAGATGTATTGCATTGGGCAAATCTTCTGCGAAAGACCTCTTTAAAGTGCTGAAGAGCAAAGATGTCTCCTTGAAGACTAAGGTATGCCTAACCCATGCCATGGAATTTTCAGTCACCTCATATGCATGTGAGAGCTGGACAATGGATGAAGAAGACTGAAGAAGAGTTGATGCTTTTGTGTTGTGGTTTTGGTGAAGAATGCTGATAGTACCATGGACTGCTAAAAGAACTAACAAATCTGTCCTGAAAGAAGTGCAGCTGGAAAGCTCCTTGAAAGTGAGAATGGCCAGACTTCATTTCACCTACTTGGTCATGTTGCCAGAAGGGACCATTCCCTGGAGAAGGATGTCATCCTTGGTAAAGTGCCAGGTCAGTGAAAAAAGGGGGAGGCCCTCAGTGAGATGGATTGACATAGTGGCTAGAATGATGAGCTCAAGCATAGCAAGGGTTGTGAGGATGGCACAGGACCAGGTAGTGTTTCATTCTGTTGTAAAAAGAGCAGGTATGAGTTGTAGCTGACTCGATGGCACCTAACAACAACATGTTCATGAGGGCCATTGGTCTATAACTTTCCTTTTTAATGGTGTCTATGCTTGGCTTTGCTATCAAGTTATGCTTGCTTTCTAAAATGAATTTGGGAGTATATCCTTCTTTTCTATATTCTGGAATAGTTTATTTGAATAGAGTTGGTATCAGCTTTTCTCTGAATGTGTGATAGAATTTGCCAGTGAGGCCATCTGGACCAGGAGGTTTTTTTTGTTGGTAGGTTTTTTTTTTTTTTTCCCTTCAGATGAGCTGTTTGGTTTCTTTCTGTATTATGAGTCTTTTCAAATTTTTTTTTTTCAAATTTTGTACTTTAATCTATGTTAGTTTAGGTAGGTAGTGTGTTTCTAAAAATCTGTCTATTTCTTCTAGTTTTTAAAATTGTTGGAATACATTTCTTCATAGTATCCTGTTATTATCCTTTTGATTTCAGTTTATTCTATTGTGACATTGCCCATTTTATTTCTTTTCCATGTTATTTGCATCTTCTACTTTGTTAGATTTGCCACTGGTTTGTCAATTTTACTAATCTTAAAGAACAACTTCTAATCTTGTTTGTTGATGCAGTCTGTTGTTTTTCTGTTTCATTTATTTCTGCTCGAATGTTTATTATTTTTTTTCTTTTGGTGACTGTAAGCTTATTTTGTTGCTCTTTTTCTAATTATTGGTTACCTAACTGTTGGGTTAGGTATTGATTCTATGTCTTTCATCTTTTTTGATGTGTACATTGTCCTCTGAGCACTGCTTTTGTTCTGTCCCAAAATTTTGGTATGTTTTGTTTTTCATTCTTGTTTGATCCAAGGAATTTTTAAATTTCCTTTTTTTTATACTTAGT
>NW_006922430.1:53936-61283 GCF_000298275.1 Orycteropus afer afer
GTCTTTGTGTCTAAGATGTATCTTCTATAAACAGCATATTGATGGGTCGTGTTTTCTTCCATCCTGCTACCCTCTGTCTCTTGAGTGCATTTAATCCATTTACATTTAGTGTAATCATAAACAAGCATGAGTTTATTGCTGTCTTTTTTTGTGTGTGTGTGGTGGTTTGTTGATTTCTGTGCTAAAAGCTCATTTTTTTTTCTTTTTATAATTTTTTTCTTTTTATAATTTCTTTCATTGCTGTTGTTTTAGTATTTGCTAAATGTCTATTACTGTCTTCTTTTTCATTTTGATGAGGTTTATTGATTTTTTTGAGGTTACCCTGTAATTTATTATTTCTTTCCCAAGTTTAAAACAGTCCATTTGCTCTTGAAATCATGTTGACTTCCTTTCTATTTGGAGGTTTTATAACTACGCTGTTCCTTCTTTTTGCTTTGTAGTTGTCCTCTTTTACAAATTGATATCTCTCATTCTCTGTTTCCAGTCTTATAGGTCTATTTAATTTTGGATATTTCTGTATCTAGGTTAATTTCTGGATGATATTGTCATGTGTGTTAATCTCAGGTTGCTGTCTCTCATTGTTGGTTCTGTGTCTAATGAGCTCCCTTTAGCATCTTTTCTGAGATTAGTGTAGCTCTCATGGTGCAGTGCCTAAGGTGTTTGACTGCTAACCAGAAAGCTGCAGTTCAAACCCACCAGCCACTCCTTGGAAGGAAGATTGGGCCATCTACTTCTGTACTGGTACTGCCTCAGAAATCCAAGGAGGGGTTGCTATGAGTTGGATCTGACTCAACAGCAATGAGAAAGAAGTGGATGTAGTTTTTACAAATTCTCTTATTTTTGTTTATCTAGAATTGTCCTAATTTTGCCATCATATGTGATAGACAGTTTTGCTTGCTATATAATTCTTGGTTAATCTTGGCAAATTTTTTTCCCAGAGTTTTATGTATGCTGTCTCATTGCTTTCTTGCTTGAATGGTTTCTGCCAAGAAATCAGAGCTTAGTCTTATTGGTTGCCCCTTGTAGGTAGTATTTCGTTTTTCCTGTGCTGCTTTCAGGATTCTTTCTTTGTCTTTGGTTTTAGAAAGTTTGATTTTGATGTCTTTGTGATTTTATTTTGGGGTCTATCCTTTTTGGGATCATAGAGTTTCTTGAATGCATATCTTCTCATCTTTCATCATGTTAGAGAAGTGCTCTTCCAATAAATATTTGACAGTTTTCTCTCTCTCTCTTTTTTTTTTTTGTGGGGGGGTGTCTTTTGTAGTTCTAGAATTCTGATCACACTTAAGTTATTCCTCTGATTGTGTCCTACTTAAATCATAGGCTTTCTTCAGTGTTTTCATTTTTTTTTTATTTTCCTCTAGTTGAGTAATAGTGAGTGATTTATCCTCACTCTCATGAATTCTCTCTTTTATTGATTCAATTCTCCCTCCTTCACTTTCCCTCTTTCAGTTCTCCCAGGTGCAGGAAGGTTGGCCTGGTTCAGGCTCCTTTGTATCATTGATCACTTGGTAAAGAAGTGTGTTGTGGTCCTCACAGTGGGTGGGGCTGCAGGATGTGCAGACATGGTTGGGTAGGATGGCCATGGTTGCTGATTCCCACTGAGTGGGACAAAAAAGTAATAATAATAAAAGCAACAAGAATACAAAAGAAGAGGGAAAAAAATGCATACAACTCAGCAGAAAACAAAATTATAAAAAAAATATTAAAAACAAACAACAGAAAGAGAAATCATAAATGAAAATGAGGAAGGAAAGACAAAAAGAAAATAAAACTGGGTGGAAGAAAAGAGAGCAAGAGAAAGAGCTAAAAGAAGCTAAAAGCTAAAAGAAGAAGGGAAAAAAAGCTAGTAAAGCTAAAAGAAGAAAAAAATGCAAAAAGGAAAGGGATAAAAGAAAAAAGATAAAAAATAAGAACAACAAAAAAATGAAAGAAAAAAGATCATGGAAGGGAAAGAAAAAGAAAGGAGAAAGCTGGGGGAGGAGGGTACCTGGGTTCCTGTTGCCTAAGCAGGTGGCTTGTGGCAGGCCACCTGGTTCCAGAAGAAGTTTCTGCCAGTCGAGGATACAGCTGTCGGCATAATGCCTATACACAGCCCTGTTCCTGCTGGCCCCAAAGGCGGCTGGGGGTAGGGGGATACTGGTCACAGAAGAAACTCCTGCTGTCCTAGAAAGTGGCTCGGGGCAGGGCTGCTGGACCTGAAAGAAGTTCCTGCCAGTCTAAAAGGTGGCTTGGGGCAGATTGCCTGGTTCCAGAAAGAGTTTCTGCCGGCCTAAAAGGCAGCTGGGAGCAGTGGACTTGTTCCCAGAACAAGTTTCTCCCTGCCCAAAACGTGGCTGGGGGAAGGGCACCTGGTCTGGGATAGAATTTCTGCCAGTCCAAAAGGTGGGTAGAGGTGGAGGTTGGTTACATGTCTAGTCACCAAGAGAATGTGTGTTGTAAGAAGAATAACGGGAATATAACACTTTTCTGGTTGCCAGCTACCAGTGTGTGTGCTTGTGCAGTCCTTGGCAAGTACAGGTGATTATCAGAACACTGCTTGCTAAAATTCAAAATGGTCATACTGTCAGGCTGGTTGACAGTTTACATCTCCATTTTTCTCCTTGTTTGCTGTTTTTATTCAGTAGTTCCTTCTAATCAGGATTTGGTCCACTTCTTTCTCCTTTTTTAGGAGCTTAGGATTCTAGCATTATCATCAGTTTCTATTTCATTTTGTTTCTCAGTTCTTTGTTGTACAGGATCTGGGTAGCTTTTCTGCCTGTTCTGCTATCTTACTGAAAGTCTATTAAATTTTATTATACATTCACCTAACTACTACCACAATCAAGGATACAAAACTGTTCATTGACTCCAAAGAAACTCCCATGGCCTGTTCTTCACCTGCGTCCCTTGCAGCCATTGAATTGTTCTCCATGAGTATAATTAGACCTTTTGAGGTAAGCCTTTTCACTTGGTGCAGTGCCTTTGAGATCTATCCAAGTTTTTATGCATATCAGTAGTTAAAGTCAAGGAAAGGTTTACACACGAAAGAAACATTCTTTGATGAATACCAGGGATGGGAGGGTGGGAAGGGAAAATTAACTAAGTAGATAAAAGACATATATTAATTTGAGTGAAGGGAAAGACAGTGTACAGAAAGTAGATAACTAGCACAGTATCACTAAGGAACAGGAAGACATGGAGAGGTACACAAGAGTTATAGACTGCAAAGGTAAATACTATTATATACACAATACTGCATTGTCAGTAATAAATAACAAAGATTAACCTATAAGTGGATGCATAGGTAGACAGGCAAGATGATCAGATGTGGGTAGGCAATGGGACTGTGCCCATGAACATATATAGATTTGGCAGACAGTATCTCTACATACTTATTTATATGTGCTGTTAATATATATACATAGTAAAGCCAACAGGGGACAAAATTATGACAACTTCTTAGTATAACCAAACATGTTAAGAGAATGAGTTGCTGAACATGGGAGCTCAGGAGCATTGTGACACAGGACATCAAGTTCAATTGGCATAACACAGTCCACAAAGATAGTGTTGTACATTCTACTTTGGTGAATAGTGACTGGGATCTTAAAAGCTTATTAAAATCATTTGGAGAAAAAAAAAGGGGGGCGGGGTGACCAGGCTTGCTGGTCTGATAGAGCATGGTGGAACCACTGAGACTATGGCTCCTACCTGCACTTCAGGTCTGGAATTGAACCCATACCCGTGGTTTCCAGCCAAACAAAAGACAGGCATATGAGTTGAACATTTACCTCAGGTAGATACACTCCTTGGAGAGAATTATCATGGGAGAAGGGCTGCTTATGCACAGGGAGACAGCTCAGGGGGCAGGAGTGCATGGAGGAATGGACGCTGGGAAGAAGTAACTATGGGGAGGAAGTGGGAGGGGAGCTGTTGCATTGTAAACTGTGGTCAATGTCATGAGACAAAGTGTATGTGAACTGCTGTATGGAAAGTGAATCTGCTCCCAAATCTTCACCCAAATCACGATTAAAAAAAAAAAAAAAAAAAAAAGCTTATGAGCAGCCATCTAAGGGGAAACTATTGGTCTCTTCACATCTGGAGATAAGAGGAGTGAAGAAAATCAGAGACATGGAAACAGTCCATGGGACTAGTGAACCACTTGAACCTATGCCTCCATGATCCTGAGACTAGAAGAACTAGATAGTACCACTCTAAAAGGGATCATAATAGGAGATCCTAGATAAAGTGGGAGAAAAATTTGGAGGAAAACTCAAAATTATTAAAAAAGACTAGGCTTAGTCATCTGATAGAGACTGGTGGAACCCCTGAGACTATGGCCTTTAGTCACCCTTTAAGCTTGAAACTGAACTAACTCATCCCTGTGGTTCAACTTTCAGCCAAACAATAAACAGGCCTATGGGGTGAAAAATAACACCAGGGAGGTATGTACTCCCTAGAACAGTCATCCATACCTGATGAAAAGGGCAGCAATTGCCCAGGGACAAAGCTCAGATAGCAGGAATGGTTAGGAAAGAAGGACAAATGGAAATGGTAAACATGGAGAGGAAGTGGGAAAAGTGCTGTAACATTGTGGGGATTGCATTTAATGTCATGAAACAAAATGTGCATTCATCAAAAAAAAAGAGCCAAAATCAGCACCTTAATCCAACATCTCCAATAATTAGAAAAAAGAGCAGCAGAAAACCCCCACAAAAACCTATATCACCAGAAGAAAATAAATAATAAAGAAGAGTAGAAATAAATGAAACAGAAAATAGAAAGACAGTAGTAAAAATCAACAAGACTACAAGTTGGTTCTTTTAAAAGATTAATAAAATTGACAAACTACTGGCAAATTTAACAAAGGAAAAGAGGGGGAGAACACAAATAACACAAATAAGAAATGAATTGGGTAACACCACAACAGAACCAACAGAAATTAAAAGGATAATATCAGGATAGTATGAAGAACTGTACTCCAGTAAATTTGAAAATCTGGAAGAAATGGACAGATTTCTAGAAACATACTGCTTACCTAAACTAACAGAGGCTGGTGGTGGGGAATTAAAACAGACCTGTAACAAAAGAAGAAATCGAACAGGTCATAAAAAAAAAAAAAAATTACCAACAAAAAAAAAAAGCCCTGGCCCAGGTGGTTTCACTGGAGAATTCTACCGAACATTCAGAAAAGAACTGTCATCAATCCTACTCAAACTATTCCAGAACACAGAAAATGATGGAATCTTCCCAAATTCATTTTATGAAGCAAGCATAACCTTGATACCAAAACCAAGCAAAGATATCACTCAAAAGGAAAACTACAGAACATTATCCCTCAATGGAGAGAGACTGAAACCATTCCCCTTGAGAACAGGAACCAGACAAGGATGCCCTCTGTCACCACTTCTATTCAACATTGTATTGAAAGCCCTGGCCAGGGTGATAAGGCAAGAAAGGGAAATCAAAGACATCCATATTGGTAAGGAAGAAGTATAACTATCACTATTTGCTGATGATATGATCCTATACCTAGAATCCAAGAGATTCAGCAAAAATAACTATTAGAACTAATTGAGAGATTTAGCATAGTGGTGGGATACAGGATCAGCATACAAAATTCAGTTGGATTCCTCTACACCAACAAAGAGATTGCTGAAAAGGAAAGAAGGAAATCAATACCATTTGCAATAGCTACCAAAAAAGTAAAATACTTGGGAATAAATCTCACTGTTGTTGTTATGTGCCATCGAGTTGGACCTGACTCATAGCGACTCCTCCTTGCGTTTGCGAGGCAGTATCACTATGGAAGTAGATTGCCCAACCTTCTGAGGAATGGCTGGTGGTTTGAACCGCAAGCCTTCTGGTTAGCATTCAAATGCCTTAGGCACTATGCTACCAGAGCTCCTAAATCTCACTAGGGACACAAAAGACCTGTATGAAAAAAACTACAAAAGACCACTTCAGGAAACCATAAGAGATCTACATAAATGGAAGAGTATACCATGCTCATGGATAGGAAGATTGAACATCATGAGAATATTAATACTACCCAAAGCAATCTATACAATTCAGTGCGATCTCAATCCAGATCCCATCAACATTCTTTAAGGATATGCAAAAACTACTAATTTTATGTGGAAAGGAGAGAGACCTCAAATAAGCAAGGCACTATTGAAGAAGAAGAACAAAGTGGGAGGTCTCAAACTCCCAGATCTCAAAACCTACTATACATCCACAGTAGTCAAAACAGCCTGGTAGTAGTACAACAACAGACACACTGACTAGTGGATCTGAATTGAGAACCCAGAAATAGATCCCTCCACCTATGGTCAGCTGATTTCTGATAAAGGGCTGAAAACCATTAAATGGGGAAGAGATGGTCTCTTTAACTAATGGTGCTGGCAAAACTTGATATCGTTTTGCAAAAAAAAAAAAAGGAAGTAAGATCTGTACTCTGCACCATACACAAAACCTAACTCCAGATGGATGAAAGACTTAAGTGTGAAACCTGAAACTATAGAGTTCCTCAAGGAAAAACTAGGAGCAAATTTAGGGGCCCTAAAAGGAGCTCTGGTGGTGTAGTGCCTAAGGCATTTGACTGCTAACCAAATGACTGGCAGTTCAAACCCACCAGCCACTTCTCAGAAGGAAGGTTGGGCAATCTACTTCTGTAGTGATACCGCCTTGGAAACCCAAGGAGGGGTTGCTATGAGTCAGATATAACTCCATGGCAGTGGTTGCGGTGCACTTACTTTATGGCATAAATAGACTGTCAAGCATAACCCAAAATGCACAAAAAGCTGATGATCAAGTAGATGAATGGCACCTTCTAAAAATTAAATTTTTATGTGCTTCCATAGAGTTCTCCAAAGAGTCAAAAGACAGCCTACAGATTGGGAACAAATATTCAGCAATGACGTATCTGACTAGGGACTTATCTCTAAAATTTATAGAAAACTCCAACACCTCAACAACAAAAAGATTAACAATCTAATTTAAAAATGGGCAGAAGACACGAATAGATACTTCACCAAAGAGGATATTCCGGCGGCTAGCAAATACATGAGAAATGCTCATGGTCATGAGCCATCAGAGAGATGGAAATCAAAACAGTGAGATATCATCTCACCCCAGCACTAAAAGCAAAGTGCAACAAGACGGAAAATAACAAATGCTGGCGAGGATGTGGAGAGATTGGGACTCTTATACACTGCTGTGGAATTGTAAAATGATACAACCACTGTGGAAAGCAGTATGGCGGTTCCGTAAAAAGCTGGAATTAGAAATACTATTTGACCCAGCAATCCCATTACTAGGTATATATCCTAAAGAAGTGAGAGCCAGGACAAGAACAGATATATG
>NW_006922430.1:62178-63782 GCF_000298275.1 Orycteropus afer afer
CGGCATATAACAACAACAACAGCAATGGTAAGTATGTATTTAACTATATCAGGCACTGCCATACTGTCTCCAAGAGTAGCTCTAATGTTGCATTGCATTTTTGTTACCACCAATATATGACATAACCAGTTTCTCTGTATCTGACCAAACACTTCAGTATCTTTTATTTTAGCTGTTCTAATAGTAGTGTTCATTCTTCTGATAGTCCATGGTATATTCAGTGTTCTTCACCAACGCCATAATTCAAGGCATCAATTCTTCAGTCTTCCTTACTTATTGTCCAGGTTTTACATGCATATGATGCAATTGAAAATACCATGGCATGGGTCAGGTGCTCCTTAGTTCTCAGAGTGACATCTTTGCTTTTTAATAGTTTAAAGAGGTTTTTTGTACCAGATTTGCTCAATGCAGTATGTTGTTTGATATCTTGACTGCTGCTTCCATGGGCATTGATCCCATGAACCAGAATGGTCCTTAGAAGGGATGATGACAAGACTTTAGAATAACATACATTGGATATGGTATCAGGAGGAATCAGGCCTTGGAGAAAGATATCGTACTTGGTAAATGAGAGGGTGAGTGAAAAAGAAGACCCTCAATGTGATGGATTGACACAGTTGCTGCAACAGTGAGCTCAAACAACTGCTGTATTTTGTATATTGTATATTGTATATTGTATATGCTGTATTTTGTATATTGTATATGAAGATGAATTTGCTCTGTAAACTTTCACCCAAATCACAATAAAAATTTACTGAAAAAACCCCTTAAACCAAAAACATCTACTGAAGTCATCTTAAAACTGAAAATAGGTTAGCTTAATTAGTAAACAGTGTCTGCCTTGAGCATTGTGCTCTTTCAAGATATACCTATATGGGATCAAACTGGCAAAAGCAACTTGAAAAATGAGATAGGAACCTTAGGGAGCAGTGTGTTTATGTAATGGGGAAGAACAATTCAAAGAATGTAATCTGTGTTATTGAATGATACGCGTAGAAACTATTGGATTGGTGTATGTTTTGCTATATATGTTCTCAGCAACAGAAAAATAAATGGGGAAGTACTAAAAAAGAAAAGAAAACAAAAAACAGTGATCTCAAAACACTGTGAGGATGGCACAGCAATGAGTTGTGGCTTGTTCTGATGCACATAGGGTTGCTGTGAACTGTAAAAAAAAAAAAAATAAAATAAAAAAAAACACAACACCTCTCCATTTGTTTATTTATTTCCCCTTAATGGTTTTCAAGACTCCAACCCAGGCCCTTGAAGCACTGGATCACAGGTGGAATATACGCTGGCGAGGCAGAGGACATGGTTCTAGGAGCAGACTGTCGGGTTTTATATGACAGGCAGGTGGATGGTGGAGGTGGGAACTGTGAGGCCAGGGCTGCTCCTGCTGCTCGTGTAACTGGAACAGTGAACAGGGTTGGGTATGCTCTACTCCCTCACTGCTTCCTTCCTCTTGCTGCACTCCATCTGCCACTGCCCTCTCAGCTGCCACTGCTGCCAACACGTGTTCCTGTAGCCTCCACCAGCAGCTCAAAGAGCAGCAGCAGCATCAGGACCAGCAGCAGCAGCAGCAGCGACAAGGATGACCCGAAAGG
>NW_006922430.1:64622-65847 GCF_000298275.1 Orycteropus afer afer
TCCCCTGCAACCATGGTCCTGAGCCGACAGGTCCAACTACTTGCTCCCTCTGGGTAGCAGGCTGTGGCCAAGAAGTGACTACATTCTTGTACCTTGGCAGCTTGTACCTGGAATTTCTTACAGAACATAAAAATATACTTGTAGAAACCTTTTCTGCCAAACCTATACATGGTCATGTGCACACTTCTCCCTGCATAGACATACCTAATCGTTCAGCCTGTCCACCCATCTATCCATGCGTAGATCAATGTTTGCCATCACTGATAACGCAGTACTGTATGTACAAAAGGGTTCATCTTTGTTGTCTGCCACACACCTCTCTATGAATTCCTCTTCCTCCGTGCCACTGTGTTGATCACTCACATTTGGTACATTGCCTTTGTCTCCATCCAAATCACTACTTGTCTCTACTTGTCTAGCAGTGTTCCCTCCCTTCCCCTCCCACCTCTGGAAACCAACAAAGAAAATTTCCTTCCGTATATAAACCTTTCCTTGAGTTTTTGCAATAACGGACTAATAACAATATTTGTCCTTCTGTGATTGACTTATTTCACTCAGCATAATATCCTCCAAGTTCATCCACGTTATGCAGTATTTTGTAGTTTCTACATTATTCTTTAGTGTTGCATAGTATTCCATTGTGTGTATGTACTATAGTTTGGTTATCCATTCTTCTGATGGGCATCTAGGTTGTTTCCATCTTTTGCCTATTGTAAATAGTGCTGCAATGAACATGGGTGTGCATCTGATCTTGTTCTGGGTCTCACTTCTTTAGGATATATACCTACAACTGGAATTACTTAGGTTATATACCTAGTAATGGAATTGCTGGGTCAAATGATATTTCTAATTCCATCTTTTTAAAGAATCACCATACTGCTTTCCACAGTAATTGTATCATTTTACAGTTCCACCAACAATGTATGAGAGTCGCAGTCTCTCCACATCCTTGCCAGCATTTATTTTCTATTGAACTTTGCTACTAGTGCTAGTGCAAGATGGTATCACATTGCTGTTTCAATTGCATCTCACTAAGGCTAATGATCGTGAACATTTCTTTGTGTGTTTTTTGGCGACCTGAATATCCTCCTTGGTGAAGTGTCTGTTTACGTCTCTTGCCCATTTTTTAATTAGATTATTTGTCTTTTGGTTGTTGAGGTGTTGGAGTTTTCTGTAAATTCTAGAATAAGCCCCTTGTCAGGTAAGTCATTGTCAAATATTTTTT
>NW_006922430.1:66197-66866 GCF_000298275.1 Orycteropus afer afer
ATAGTTTTAGGTTTCACATTTAAGTCTTTGATCCATCTGGAGTTAGTTTTTGTGTATGGTGTGAGGTATAGATCTTGTTTCATTTTTCTGCAAATAGATGTCCAGTTTTTCCAGCATCATTTGTTAAATAGACAGTCTCTTCCCTATTTAATGGATTTCATCCCTTTGTCAAAGATCAGCTGACTATAGGTTGATGGGTCTGTTTCTGGGTTCTCAATTCTATTCCATTTGTACCAATACCAGGCTGTTTTGACTACTGTGGCTGTGTAGTAGGTTTTGAGATCCAGGGGTATGAGGCCTCCTACTTTGTTGTTCTTCAGTAGTGCTTTGCTTATCTGAGGTCTTTTTCCTTTCCATATAAAAGTTAGTGATTGAGTTTTGCATATCCTTAAAGAATATTGATGGGATCTGGATTGAAATTGCATTGAATGTATAGATTTGTTTGGGTAGTATTGACATTTTCAGTGTTCAGTCTTCCTGTCTATGAGCATGGTATGTTCTTCCATTTACGTAGATCTCTTAACGGTTTCTTGAAGTAGTGTCTTTGAGTTTTCTTTTGTATAGGTCTTTTGTGTTCCTGGTAAGATTTACTCCCAAGTATTTTATTTTTTTGGTAGCTATTGTAAATTGTATTGATTTCCTTATTTCTTTTTCAGCAGTCTCTTTGCT
>NW_006922430.1:67486-84518 GCF_000298275.1 Orycteropus afer afer
TTTTCAATATGTTGTTGGAGTCTATTGGCTAGGATTTTGTTGAAGACTTTTCCATCTATGTTCATGAGGGATATTGGTCTGTAGTTTTCCTTTTGAGTGATGTGTTTGCCTGGTTTTGGTATCAAGGTTATGCTTGCTTCATAAAATGAATTTGGAAGGATTCCATCCTTTTCTGTGTTCTGGAATAGTTTGAGTAGGATTGATGTCAGTTCTTCTCTGAACGTTTGGTAGAATTCTCCAGTGAAACCATCTGGGCCAGGACTTTTTTTTGTTGGTAATTTTTTTATGACCTGTTTGATTTCTTCTTTTGTGATGGGTCTGTTCAGATTTTCCACCTCATTCTATGTTAGTTTAGGTAAGCAGTATGTTTCTAGAAATCTGTCCATTTCTTCTAGATTTTCAATTTTGTTGGAGTACAGTTCTTCATAGTATCCTGATATTATCCTTTTAATTTCTGTTGGTTCTGTTGTTTTGTTGTCCAATTCATTTCTTATTTGTGTTATTTGTATTCTTTCCTTTTCCTTTGTTGAATTTGCCAGTGGTTTTTTAATTTTACTATCTTTTCAAAAAACCAACTTACAATCTTGTTGATTTTTTTCTATTGTCTTTCTGTTGTCTGTTTCACTGATTTCTACTTGAATCTTTATTGTTTCCTTCTTCTGGTGACTGTTGGCTTTTCTTGCTGTTGTTTTTCTGATTTTTGGAGATGTTGGTTTAAAGTGTTGATTTTGGCTCTTTCTTCTTTTTCTTTTTTTTCTATCAATCCATTGCCTTACGCAATTGTGATAGGGAGCTTTGCTGTTCTCTCTTCAACTGCTAATGTGGTACAATAGGTTTCAAATAATTGGAAAGCCACACCATACCTCAAGTCTATCCTGCCTGTTTCCAGACAAGGAATACTTCATGCTGATAGTTCTGTTAACAATCTTTGGAAAATAGTACTATTTGCTCTTACTTTATAAAGAAAATACATCTATGAGTGCCTTCTCATATTTTCCTATTCTTCTTCCTCTTCCCATTCTCTTCCATTTTTTCCCTTTCATTTCCTTCAAGAACAATTCAGTCCTATAACCATTAGGTGGAATAGAGCAAGTTCTATTCTGAGGTGGAGGGGTTTGGGGAAGAGAGCTATGAGTATCCAGAGCAGGATCAGAGCACAAAGGAGGTGACAAGGGCATCCATGTGTGGAGGTAGCCCAGCATAGCATTTCAGAACCTGAAAGAGTAAGGAGGGAGTCCTTGTAGAAAGATGTCTTGGTGTAGGGTGTTGGAACTCAAATAGGTTAATGAGGGCCAAAGTGTTAAGAACACATCTGAGCATGGGAAATCAGAACCTAAGTAGCATTAAAAAGGCAGCTCCACAGTGGGAATGGCCTGGAGTGCCCTGTCACAGCTAGATAGAGTGAGGAGGGCTTCCATGCAGAGTAGTGATCTCAAGAGGGTTGTTAGAGCAACCTAAATTTCTATAAATTTCCATAAATTTTTGAGTTAAGTCCCTTGTCAGATACGTAATTATGGACAGATGTGAATTTGTTGCTGTTATTTTGTTATTTTGTTATGTGCTTTTTCATGGTGTTCCTGATTTCTTTGTTATGTATAATTTTCTGTGCTGAGCTTGTTTTGTTTATGAATTGTGTTATCTCTTCCTTTGTTGATATTGATTTAGTATTTGCCAAATATTTGTGCTTGTCCTCTTTTTAATTTTGATGTGAAGGTTTATCATTTTCTTTGAGGTACCCTGTGATTTATAATTTTCTTCCCAAGTTTAGAACAGTCCTTTCTATCTTGCAGTTGTCTTGACTTCCCTACCATTTAGAAGTTCTGTAACTATACAGTTTTTTTCCTGTTTTTGGTTTGTAGTTGTCCTTATTTGTTCATTGATGTCTCAGATTCCCTGTCTTTTAGGCTTATTTACTTTGGATACTTCCTTAACTGGGTTGGTTTCTGGGTTATGTCATCATGTGCGTTAATAGTTGGTTGTTGTTTGCTGTTCTTGGTTCTTTGTGCAAAGGACTCCCTTTAGCATCTCTTGTAAGATTGGTCTGCTTTTAACTAATTCTCTTGATTTCTGCTTATCTGGAAATGTCCTAATTTCACCATCATATTTGAGGGACAATTTTTCTGGGTACATAATTCTTGGTTGGAAATTTTTCTCTTTCGGGGTTTTATATATACCATCCCATTGCCTTCTCAGTGGCATGGTTTCTGCTGAGAAAGTAGATCTTAGTCTTATTGGTTGCCCCTTGTAGGTAACTTTTTGTTTTTCTCATGCTGCTTTCAGGGTTCTTTCTCTGTCTTTAGTTTTTGTGAGTTTGATGATGGTATGTCTTGGTGATTTTCTTTTGGAATCTATCCTGTTTGGGATTTGTTGAATTTCCTGAATGTATATAATCTCATGTTTCATCATATCAGGGAAGTTCTCTTCCAACAAATCTTCGACAATTTTCTGCCTGGTTTTATTTGTCTCTTCCTCTTCTGGAATTCTGATTATATGTAGGTTATTCCTTTTGATGATATCCGACATGAATCTTGGGCTTTCTTCATTTGGTTTCAGTCTTTTTTCTGATCAATCCCTTTCCAAAGAAATATTAAGGCATTTGTCTTCAGTCTCATTAATTCTGTCTTCTATTGGTTTGATTTTACTCCTTTGCCTTTTCAATGTGTTATCTATTTCTGAAAATTTAGCATTAATCTTCTGGAATTTTGTTTGTAGATTTTGTATTATTTCTTATTTTTCATGTGTTTTGTCATTTTGTTCTTGTATTTTCTCCCAAAATTGTTCTAGGGTTTTCCTCCATTTTGTCAGTGTTTTCTGTGATCTGTCTCTCAATTTGTTGAAGGTTCCTAAATTTAATTCTTTTAGGTTCCTTATCAGGGAGTTCCAATGCTGCTGCTTCCTCAGGGATGTGTTCTGGGTCTGTATCCTGCACCCTTGTTTCTTCTACTTTATCTTATTTCTTTGTGTGGACTGTGATGGTTTGTTGTCTCTGAGACATTGTGACTTTGTTGTATTTATACTTAATTTGTGAGTGTATGTTGGAGTGATTTGCCCAATGTTATCTCTTTTTTTTTTTTTTAATGTGTCGGAATAAGCAGAATATTCTGCTCCTGTATTCACTAGTTGGCAGCACTTACGGACTCACCACCTGTCTCCTGGTGTGTGTGTTAGTGAATGAAAATGGCTGCACAGATCTCTGTTAACTGTTTGTGAAGAGCAGTTAAGGGTGACTCAGGCTCTTTTTGGTGGTCGTGTATCATTGGCTAGTTGGTGCAGAAGGAGGTGGTCGTGCTCACTCAGTAAGTGGAGCTGCAGGAGGTGTGAGTGGTTGCATTGTATGGACATGGTTGCTGTCTCCCACTCAGACAAAAACAACAACTGAAAAACCATCAGAAAATAAAAGCAAGTGAAGGAAAAACACAGTGCATAAACACACAGGAACAGTCATCAAAAAGAAAAAAAAGGAAAGGCAATAAATGAGAGAAAATACTTAAAGAAATACTTTAAAAAGCTTAAAGTATTTAAAAAAAATTAAATTATTTAAAGAAATACTTTAAAAAGAAATATGCATAGAGAAAGAGAGGAAAAAAATAACATGCAATATCTCGGGAAGGGGGAAGAAAAGGAAAGAGGTAGGGCAGGAGAATAATGAAGGGAAAAAAAATTCGAAAAATGCAAAAAGAAAAGCAAGCAATGGGGAGAACCACAATAAAGAAAAAAATGGGAACCAGGAACAGGGAAGAGAGAAAAAGATGAAAAGTAGAACCTGAGAAGGAAAGAAGAAAGAATAATAGTAAAAACAAAAACAAATAAAAAACAAAAACAAAATGAAATATCAATTTTAAAACAGACCCAAACAAACAAACTGAAAAAAAAAAAAGAAAAATATAGGGGGGGGGCAGGGTACCCAGGCACACGGACTGGGATGGAATTTCTGTCGGCCCAGAAGGTGGGTGGGAGTGAGGAGTGGCTGCACTTTTGTTCACCAAGAGGGTGTGGGTATTAGAGTGACAAGGGGAATATTGCACCTTTTCAGTCCTTTGTGTCCAGAATGTCCTTGTGGTCCCTGGCAAGTGGAGCCTATTCTTAGGTCCCTGAAAGAATGCTGTCGTTTTAAATATCCGAAGTGGTGTAACTGCTTGTAAACATTCAAAATGACTCTCCCTCTGGACAGCCAAAAGTCCAAAGCTCAGCTTGTCTCCCTCTTCACTTTTTCCCCTTTTATTCAGCAGTGAAGTCCTCCATGCATCCCCTGGCTAGCAGGGCCGATTTTAAGGTTGATTCTTAGGTCCTAACGCAACTTGGCAATATCCAAGCTGTCCATGCCATTGGGATCGCTGACAGACTTCAGCTCCCATGTCTCCTTTTTTGATGTTTTCATGCAAGCTCTTCCTAGTAGTTGGAGTTTAGTCCAGTTCTGTACCCTTCCTATCAAAGCTCAGAGCTCCCCTTTTCTTTGTTGAAGAGGGTCTGTGTAGTTAGTCTGCCTATTTCACCATCTTACTGGAACTCTCCCTTTAAAAAAAACAAGAACCTTTCCGTTATGATTTAAATGAAGGTTTACAGAGCATACTGGTTTTCCATTTAATATTTCATACACATTTTATTTCATGCCATTAATTGCAATCTCCAATGTAACATCACTCATCCCACTTCTTCCCTGTGTTTCCTGTTTCCATTTTTCCTGCCTTTTGAAGTTTGTCCATGGGCAAATGCTGCCCTTTTGATTGTGAATGGTTGATTGTTCTAAGAAGTGTGTACCTCCCTAGTGTTATTATTCACCTTATGTTGTTGCTGTTGTTATGTGCCGTCGAGTCAGACCCAACTCATAGCGACCCCTCCTTGGGTTTCCGAGGCAGTATCAGTATGGAAGTAGATTGCCCCATCTTCCTTCTGAGGAGTGGCTGGTGGGTTTGAACCGCCAGCCTTCTGGTTAGCAGTCAAGTGCCTTAGGCACTACACTACCAGAGCTCCTATTCACCTTATAGACCTGTCTATTGTTTGGCTGAAAGTTGAGCCATGGGCATGAGTTCAGTTCCAGGCTTGAAGGGTGACTAAGGATCATAGTCTTGAGGGTTCTAGCAGTCTATATCTGACCAGTGAGCCTTGCCTTATTTCCAATTCTGAGTTTTGTTCCACATTTTTCTCCCACTCTATCCAGTAACTTCTGATATGATTCTTTTCCAAGAGGTCAGTGTTCATTGCTGGATACCAACTAGTTCTTCTGGTCTCAGGGCCATGGAGACTGAGGTTTCTGTGGTCCATTATTCCTTTGGACTCATTGTTTCATACATTTTTGATTTTCTTCCTTCCTCTTGCCCTGGATCGGGAGAGACCAGTAATTGCCCCTCAGATGGCTGCTCACACCTATGAAGACCTCAGTTGATATTCACTGAAGTAGGATATGAACATTGTCTTTGTGTACTCTGTTATGCCATTTTACTTTTGTGTCCCCTGAGACTGTGGTCCTGAATGCCCATGCCTAGTCACTCATTCCTTCAAGTGTTTGGTTATGACCAAGAAGTTTTGATAACTTTGCCTGATGTTTGCTCTACTATACTCATGGACATATTTGCAGCACATATAAACACATAAGTAGAGATATCCTTTGTAAAACCTATGTATATTTGTGGGTATAGTCCCATTTGCCTTCATACCCCTGTTCGGGTTGAGTGTCTGTGTATCCATCCACTCCTTATATTGCTTTTATTGCAGAATTAACTCCTGTGCTCCTCTCATTTTCCCTTAATTATTTTGAGCTGACCTCCACCTTATTGTATATTGCCTTCATCCAAGTGGAAAGGTTGGGCAATCTACTTCTGTAGTGATATTGCCTCGGAAACCTAAGGAGGGGTCGCTGTGAGTCAGACCTGACTTGATGGCTGTGGGTTTGGTTTTTTGGGTTTTGCTCTCTAGTTAGTGATTCACCCCTTTTCTCCTCCCACCTCTGGTAACCATCAAAGGATGTTTTTTTCTGTGTGACATCTTTTCTTGATTTTTTTACAATAGTAATATAATTTTGTCCTTTTGTGATTTACTAATTCCACTCAGTGTAATATTCTCTAGGTTCATCCATATAATGAGGTGCTAAGCAGATTCATCATTATTTTTTAATGTTGCATAGTATTCCATTGTGTCTATGTTCCATAGTTTGTTTATCCATTCATCTATTGGTGGACGTTTAGGTTGTTTCCATGTTTTTGCTATTGTGTTCTTCATTGAACATAGGTTGTGCATGTATCTATTTATGTCACAGTTTTTTTTTCTTCTGTGGGATATAATCCTAGACATGGGATTGTTGTATCATATTCCTGTTTCCAACTTTTTAAGTAAGTGCCATATTGTTTGCCACAGTGGTTGTACCATTTTATAGTGCTGCTAGCAGTGTATCAGGGTTCCAGTCTCTCCATACCCATACTTTGTTATTAATGCCAGGATGGGATGATAGTTCTTGTTGGTTTGACTTGCATATCTCTTATGACTCATGATTGCAGAGCATTTCTTCATGTGTTTGTTGGCCACATGAGTGTCTTCTTTGGTGAAGTATCTGTTCATGTCCCTACCCATTTTTTAATTCAATTGTTTGTCTTTCTTTTGTTGAGGTGTTGGAAGTTTTCTATAAATTTTAGAGATTAGCCCCTTGTCTGAGATGTCATTACCAAGATTTTTTCCCCCAGTCTGTGGGTTCTCTTTTTACTCTTCCAGTGAAATCCTGATTCACATAGTGTTTAATTTTTAGTATGTCCCAGTCGTCTAGTCTGTCTTTTGCTGTTTGTATGTTTGTAGTAGTATTTGATAATGTATTAATTCTATATATTTGGGCCCCTATGTTTGTCCTTAGTCTTTTGATGATCTTTATAGTTTTAGGTTTTACATTTAGGTCTTTGATTCATCTTGCTTTTGTATATAGTGTGATGTATAGATCGGTTTCTTTTTTCTGCAAATGGATACCTGGTTTTGCCAGCATCATTTGTTAAAGAGACTGTTTCTACCCATTTACTGGGTTTCGTCCCTTTGTCAGTGATAGGCTTTCCATAGGTCGATTGATTTACTTCTTAATTCTGTTCCATTGGTCTATACATCTGTTGTTTTACCAGTACCAGGCTGTTTTGACTACCGTGACTGTGTATTAAGTTTTGACATCAAAAAGTGAGGCTTCCTGCTTTATTTTTCTTCTTTTCCCAAAAGGTTTTAATATGGTGCTCGTATAATGTCCAAATCATAACGTCCTGTTTCACAGACTATATCATGGACGTTAAGTGATACATACTTGTACATGTTGAAAATTATATCAGATAATATTAAATTTTATTTTTGCCTTCTAATGTCAAAGGTAATTTTAAAAAATCAAGAATAGAAGACTTGTCTATTATATTTATTCACATACTGATCTTTTATATTGTTCTTTACTCCTGATATTCTACGTTTCTTCTTTTTTTTAAAAAAAAAAGTTTATCATTTCCTTTCTGAAGAATTTTAACAATAAGAGCAGGTCTTCTAGGAACAAATTCTGTTCATTTTCCTTTACTGAGCAAGTCTTTATTTCCTTTCATTCCTGAAATATACTTTTCTTTACATACAGACTTCTAGGTTAACAGGTTTTTTTTATTCCCAGCAGTTGAAACATATTGTGCCACTTCCTTCTGACCCCATGGTTTCTTTTGAGAAATCCCCTGTAATTTGAATCATTATTCTCCTGTAGGTAATGTGTCATTTACTCTGGCTACTTTGAAGAATTTTTTGTGGCCTTTCAGTTTTGGAAATTATGATGTTTCTGGAAGTGGATTTCTTTGAGTTTATCCTGTTTGAAGTTTTCTCAAACTTCTTGAATCTGTAGGCTTTTCTTTTGCTAAGTTTAGGGAGTTTTAAACTGTATTTCTACAAATACTGTTTTCTGTTTCATAATTTTTCTCATCTTCTTCTGGTAGTCCAGTGGCTCTTTATATTTTGTTTTCAGTTTTAAACTCTTATTTTTAAAAAAACATTGTTTACTGATTAAGACATTCTTTATCAATTGATCCATTGTTTTGATAAACTTTATTTTTATAATCTAAATTTCCAAGTTTAGTTGGGATTGTTTTTCTGTTTCTTGTCTCTTTTATTCACTTATTCTATCATTTATCTTTAATTTATTCATACAGAGGTATTTTAACTTTAAAAGTTTGTTTTCCTTTTAAGTAAGTAAAATAGTCACATGACTGAAAAATCAAAACATTTCCATGGTTTTCAGTGAACAGTCTCCCTCCCATGCTATTCCTCATCCACCTAGTTCCAGCCCTCCTCCATAGGTGATTACTATTAATTTGTTTCTTGTGTATTCTTCCAGAGATTTTTAAGTGTAAATTTAAGCAAAAATGAAAATTTGTTTCATTTTTACCCTTTTTACACGTGTGGTAGCATACTGTTTTGTGCTTTTTCCCCCCCAAAGAATATCTTGGATTTCTAAACTGCTTTAATTACTGTAGATCTTACATAGTCTGCCCCAGCCTCTTCTAAAATTTCCTTACCATTCTTGATCATTTATTCATTCTATAAAATTTTAGAGTTGTTAGTTCAAGTTGAACAGAGCTTATTTCAATTTTAATTGAAATATCAAAGTTTGTGATTTGATTTGGGGAAAATTGACAGTTTTACAATTTTGAATCCTTTAATTTTTTTTTTAAATAGAACTTGTTACATATAGACCTCTCTCATATTGATTTGTTCATTCATTCATCACCAGATACTTATTAATTTCTTTCTAGATGCTGGTTTCAAGCTGTGAATAAACAGGAATGTTTTGACTCCTTCCTAGAGTCCCTAGATGGTGCAAACAGTTAACGTACTCAGCTGTTAACCAAAAGGGTAATCGTTCAGTGTAACCCAGAGGCATCTCAGAAGATAGGCCTAGTGATCTGCTTCTGAAAAGTCAGTCACTGTAAACCCTGTGGAACACACTTCTACTCTGACACATGGAATTGTTCTGAGTCAGAATGGACTTGATGAAAACTGGTTTAAAGCTTTTGCACTGGGGAAGAATATAAGAAATAATCAGGGAGTTAAAATACACTGAACTTGTTATGGATAAGGAAAGTACAAAGTATACTCTGGAGAAATACAGGTTGAAGTAGGGAGAAAGATGGACGAACTGTCAGGAAAAAGATCCAGAATCACCAAACCCACTACTATCGAGTTGATTCCAACTCATAGTGACCCTGTGGGACAGAGTAGACCTGCCCTATAGGATTTCCAAGGTTGTAAATCTTTATGGAAACAGACTGACTCATCTTTCTCCCATGGACCTTTTGGTTAGCAGCCAAATGCCTTAACCACTGTTCCACCAGAGCTCTCTGTCCAGAATTAACTGATGTCTAAATTGAGACCTTAATTAAACATAAGATGAAGTTAGCCTAATGGAGGGTGAAGAGTAGGTGGTGGTAGAGAGGTGAACTTTAGACAGGAATGAACAGCCTAAACAAAAGCCTGAAAGTGAGAAGAGATAGACAAGTTGGCAGAATTAAAAGATGCTGGAATATGAAGCAGAAGACAATATTAGCAAGAAATGAGGTTGACTAGATCAGAAGTAGAGCAGATGGAACCTTGGGACCCTAATGAAAGAATTTTAATTCTGAGGGCAATGGGAAATCATCAGATTGTTCAAGTTAAGCAGTGACAAGATCAGATTTATATTTTAAATGAACAATATTGGAGAATGGTATAGAGGGAAGGTAAGACTGAAGGATAAGGCAGCTGGGAAACTGTTGCCTACTTCAAATGAGAGAGAAGTACCTGATTTGGAGAAATGACAGTGGATTAGGAGAGCAGCAGGTGGATTAAACAGTTATTTAGAAACACAATCATACAACTCAGTGATTATAAAGATGTGAGAATTGGGTGAATCTGGGATGCCTGCTATAAATGGTATATTGAACAGAGAATTTACTTTTGCTCCCTCTCAAGACCCAATTAAAATGACAAGAGAAGAGGAAAAGATGACAGCAAGATTGGGATAGCTAGAAAGGAGGTGGATATTTGACTAAGCAGACCAGAAATAGCTGAAACTCAGACCTTCAGGAAGAAGCCCAGAGGTGGGTTGGTTCATATCAGGTAGCCCCTAACAGCTGAAGAATTAGGAAGTGGAGAATGAGAGGATTAAGGTAAAGTCTTTGTAAGAAACAGATTCCTATCTAGCCCTTACATGCTGGTCATTACATCTCCTTCATATCAGCAAGTGGTTAACATGGTGTATTCTCCAGGTTATTGCTTGATGTGGTAGTTCGATTTGTGTGTCAACTTGGCTGGGCCTGGTTGAGTGGCTGCGCAGCTGGTGGTAGTTAATCCCCATGAGGCCACTGGCAATGAACTCCATGGTGGGACCTACCACAAGCAGCTGGGTAGCTGCCTTTGGGTATGTGGTCTGCTTCCTGTATATAAGGAGAAGTCTTTGGGAATGGTCTCTAGCCTATGGGATGCTTGGACCCTGCATGTAGCCGTGTCATTGGTCAGCAGCTTGCTATGCTCTTGCTATGCTCTGCTGACCTTGGGACTTACCATGAACTTAAGTTAATGGCCTGCCATGTGTTTGGTAACATCGGGACTATGCCTTTTTATTTGTCAACCTTGGGGCTTCTCAGCCTCAGCAGCCAGCAGCTTTCTGAGTGAAGAAATGCCTCTAGCTCCAGTGGGCTGGGAGCAGGAGGCAGAGCTGAACCCCAAGGTTGAGGTGCTTTCACCCAGCCCCTAGGCCCTGGCACTTTGAACTTGGACTTAAGCCTCCAAATTGTAAGAATAAATTCCTGTTTGATAAGGCCATCCCATTTGTGGTATACTCTTGTCAGAGCAGCACTAGGTAGGTAACTGGAACACTTGGTAATGTTAAAATAGAAGGACCTTGGATGTCAGATAGCAGGCATCACTGAGGACAAAAACATCTTCCTAAAGACAAGATAATTAAGTAAACATTTGATTCTCATTAGTGACAATCTTCTACTCCTATCCAAGTATTCTTTCCCCACTTGAGTTCAAGAACACAGGCTTCCAGACAGGAGATCAAAGAATTCCTTTATAAAACATTGAAGAGACTGAGAAAAGCCCCCGTAAATACTGACATTTGGAAGTTCTTCAGTAAAATGTTCTGACCAGATCACCTTACCAGCTGACAGACCACTACCAAAGAAACAGACTTTGCAATCAGTTTGTTACTGCTTATTTCTTAAATTTGAAGGATCATCAGACATTTGATAACTTTCTCTAACATGAGGAAAATAGAAACCAAGGTAACTGTTAGAACAAATAGCCAGCCTCTATAGCCCAAAACAAGGAAACAAACAAAAGAAAATAGGAAATTGGGAAACAAGCATTGTAGAGAACGGAAGAAAAAAAAATTACGTATTTTTTAAATAATATCCTTTGATAAATGAGAATAGACAGCTGTTAAAAAACAACTCTTGGAGAGGGGGGGAAAGCTCTTAGAAATTGAAAATATAATATCAGAAATGAAAAATAGAAGGGCTTGAGAAGTTATGAAACTCTATCAGAGATTAGACAAAAAGACAAAGAAATGGAAATTATGAGAGAAACATTAGAAAAATCAGAGACTTAGTTAAGGAGGTCAAATATTTAATTAATGGCAGTATAAGAGAGAAAACTGAAGAAATTGTTAATGAAGTGATTTGAGAAAGTTTCCCAGAACTGAGGAATAAGATTTTCCAGATTGATAGGGTCTGTTTAGTTCTCAGTCCATTAGATTTTGGAAATAGATCTATACTAGGATATATCTTCATGGAATTTTAGAACATAAAGGATGAAAACTAACTCTAAAAGTTTTCAGAGAGAGAGACATATTGTTATCTATTCCTGCATAACAAATTACTCCAGAACTTAGTGGCTTAGAATAGGGAGTGAGTGACAAGTTTGTTTTTTTTTCCTTAAAGTAAACATTTTCTTCTTGTAGGCCATATGGTCTCTGTCACAAATACTTAACTCTGGTGTTACAGCACAAAAGCATCTAGAAAGAAGACCTAAACAAACGGGTATAATTGTTCCAGGAATACTTTATCAAATCACATGACCAGTCTATGCCATAGTTTGCTGACCGCTGGCGTAGAACAGCTTAAGGAGCCTTGTGGTGAAGTGCTTAAGGCATTTAACTGCTAACCAGAAAGTTGGTGGTTCAAACCCACCCGCTGCTCTGCAGAAGGAAAACAGGGCAATCTACTTCCATAAAGATTTACTGCCTTGGAACCTCAGTGGAGGTCACTATGAGTTGGAATTGACTCAAAGGCAGTGGGTTTGTTTTTTGGTTTGGCTTAGAACAGCATGTATTATCTCATAATTTCTGTGGACTAAGTTGAGTCCTTTGACTCTGCATCTCTTATAAGACTATATTCAATGTGTTGATCAGGGCTTGACTTATCTGGGGCTAGATTTGCTTACAAGCTCACTGAAGTTGTTGGCAAGATTGGATTTAGGGTCTCAGTTCTTGCCGCTTGAGAGCTTGCAGTTTGGTAGCTTGCTTCATCAAAGTGAAAAAGAGAGTGTGTAGAGAAAGCAAAAGAGCAAGAGAGTCACTGTCTTTTGTAACCTAATCCCATTACTTTTGCCATATTCTGTTTGTTAGAAGCATGTTACTAGGTCTAGCCTACATTGAATGTTGTTGTTGTTGTTATGTGCTGTCAAGTTGGACCCGACTCATAGAGACCCCTCCTTGGGTTTCCGAGGCATTATCACTACGGAAGTAGATTGTTCCATCTTCCTTCTGAGGAGTGGCTGGTGGGTTTGAACCGCCAGGCTTCTGGTTAGTACTCAAGTGCCTTAGGCACTACACCACCAGAACAATTACAAGGGAATGAATACCAGGATATAGAGATTACTTGGGGCCATCTTTGAAGGTTGTGTAACTGAGAAGGAAAAAGAAAACAAGTTATGTGCAAAGAGTTAACAATGAGAGTGTCTTCAGACTTTTCAACAGCAATACTAGAAGCCACAAGACAATGGAGCAATGTCTATATCTGATGTTGATAAAATTAAAACTTCCATTTTAATTCTTTCTCCTAGTTTGAAGTACTTTTCCATTCTTTCTCTTTCTTCTGCCCCCAAATTTTATCTGTAACTTACAGTGGACTGGCAGTGGGATTTTTATGAGTTTTTTTTTTGACAGATTTGGACCAAGGATATATTTCTACACAGTCCTGCTTATTAAATCCCTGTGCTCCAGCTTTGTCCTACTGATGTGAATTGAATACAGTCTGCCAGACATTTAGCTACTTGCTTAAGCAGACTTTATCTTACGGCTTTCCCTCATCACTGATGACCATGCCATAGAGGGCAGGGTCCAGTTTCCTGCCAAAGTAAGACCACATGGCCCAAGACTTGTGAACCTATTGTTCTGTCCCAGAAGAGTAACCTAATCTGACTGTCAGAACATTGTAAGTCCTTTCAGGTATTTGGAAATGATTTTTGTGTTTTTATTTCTGCTGCCACTGTGCTGGTGATGGTAGGGGGAAGAGCATAGCTTTCAGTGTTAGGAGATAAAAGCTTAACCCCTGTAATGAAGTTTATGGATCTGCCAGTTTCCAGCCTTGTATCTTGGCAGGTTTTTGTAAATATAGATATATATTGGCTCTTTGAAAAGTTGTTTAGGCATATTTTCAGTCCTCCATGAATTCTTAGAAATACTACCTTTCTTGGAATGTATTCAGTCACTTTCCTGAGGGTCCCAGCCCTTATATTTGGAGAGAGAGAGATCTGATTTCCATCCTACTCTTCTATGTGGCCTGAACTCAGTCTTTAGTCCGCAAGTGATTTTGAATTTAGAGAGGGAAAAAAAGCATTAAAAAAGCATTGGCCAGCACCAATCAGTTGACCTGGCACATGCTGAAATCAGGGGCTACTCTTGCCTGCTTTTGCCTTCCTGATACTAGTTCTGGGCCTTTGTGCCAATCTGAGAGGCATAGAACTGGTTTAGATGGGGCCAGGAGGGTGTTATTTAGGAGTTGTCTTCCATGTAGGAGGATAGCGTGGGGTGAAGCCAGATCCAACTCAGCATTTGTGGGTAGAGGATGGAGTTCCTCCAGGGTAATTGTTCTGAATCTGGCATTAGACATAATTTACTTTGCTAGGCTTATTGTAATAAAAATACTGATTGAAGTATCTGTGTGTGATTTTTTCTTGATTTTCTATTTCTGGATTGAGGTACATTTTTCAAGGATGGGTTTTTGGCCTAAAATCATAGGATGGTGAGAAAAAAATGTAGGTAGGGAAGATCTCCCTTTTGAGAGAACAAGAGGGAAAGACATGAGTTTCTTTTGAAAGGGTTGGCAGTAGCTTTTTGTCACCACCGCTCTTTGCATCTAAGGGAATTTGTCTTTCTGTGCTGCGACGCAGACAGGAAGGAGTTTATGAATCTGACCCAAACCTGGGGAGACTTTCAGCTTGGTGATGATGAGCTTTTGAGAAAACACAGAAACAAGTTAGTATCCTAAGCCCTTTTATTGCAGAGTTACGTTTTCAGCAAAGCTCTTATTATTTTCTACTCGATCCTTAAATATTGGTGTTCTGCAGGGACTTATCCCATTTTTATTCAATAGACACTTGGAATAATCTTTCTTCTCATGGTTTCAACTCTCATCTGTATGCTAGACTGTTAATTCTGCATTTCTAAACATATACTGTAGCGTGTCCAAGACAAAACTCTTTATCTTATCTTCCCAATCTCTTTTTCTCCCAGTGTTCTCAAGCTGGGTTCACAGCACCTGTCTCCCTGTAGTCTAAACTGGAAACCTTTGTAAGCATCCTAGACCCTCCCTCTCTCTCTCATCCAGTTCCTAGTCCGCATCTCCTATGCATTTTCTGTCTAGGTCGTTGTTGCTCCTGCAGGCATTTAACCTCTAATTGATCTTTCTGTCAGTAGTTCTTCTTCCCTTGGGATCCTTCTTGCATACTGCCCAGAATTATTCATCAGAAACACATAAATTATTTTGCTACTCTTCTGGTCAAGAACATATAATAGCTTTCCTTTATATCTGTGATAAAGTCCCAACTAATCTAGCATTTACGATACTTTACTGAGTCTCTGCTGACCTCATCCCTAGGTGTTCCCCAAGGAAGAGACATACACCCCTTCTGTAGGCACATTAAACTCCTCACCATTTGCAGAGCACTCAATAATCCCAGTCCTCTGTTCTGTGCTTAGAAATTGCTGGGTGTTAAATCCCATTTAACATGCTTGGCTGCTAACTGAATGGTTAGAGGTTCAAGTCTGCCAGAGGTGCTTCAGAAGAAAGGCCTGGCAATATACTTCCAAAAAATGAGCCATTGAAAACCTTGTGGAGCACAGCTTAGTCTATACGTACATGCAGTAGCTGTGAGTCAGAGTCAAGTCCATGGCACCTGTTTGTTCGGAATGTGTTTGGCCTTCCTCTGTCTGAGGAAAAGACACCTGTTGACATCAAGCTCAAATGTCATCTTTCTATAGCCTTTCTTCGTTTCTTCCTCTTCTGCCTTCCCCCACTTTTCTGCCTCAGCCTCCTTCTTTCTCTTCTTCCTCTCTTTCCATCTGCTCCTCCCTCTCCTGCCCTTCCTTCTAACTCGCCCCCTGCAACTTTCCTACATCGATTGCAGTCTGGGCTCTCAGAGCACTTGTGTGTCTATACCTACTTTTCCAGGTATGTGAGGAGGGGTACTGCTGTTAATTAATATCTTTCCCCCCAGCATCAGTGTGAACTATGTACTTGGAAAAGATTTTTTGGGGAAATGACAGAGAAGCCTAGTTCAGAGCCAGACACAGATGACACACTAAATATAAACATAAACAGCCAACATCCAGTAGGTTGTATAGACCATGAAGCCCTTGTTTGGATGTAACAAATTGGATTTGATTTCTCACAGCCCACATTTTCCTAGCCTGCTGTTACTAAAGAAAGCCTGTCTCCCTCAGGAAGGATCTGCCTCTAAGAGTCTTGGGATTCCTTAAAATGCTAATATTGGTCTGAGGGATTGCTCCTGGAAAGTGCTTGAAGGACTTGGGGCAGAGGAGGTCCAAATCAGCTCATTCTGGAACTTGGTCCTGTAAAACAGACTGACCACAGCCTTAGAGGCACGAATGGAATGTTACTTTAAATGCACTAAGGGCATTTAATATTTAAAGGCACTCTGCTGTGAATGCTTTTGTAAGGGTGAGGAGCCCTTTTAAACATTGAACACTCATCTACTCTCTGGGTGGGTATGCTGTGTGAGCTCAGGGCCTTGGTATCTCTGCAAAATCTTGTCTGCCTGTTTTAATGACTGAAAGCCAGAAGGCAGCAGAGCCCTATGGAGAAGAGGAATATAGTTTGGTTGTTTTCTCTTTACAATTGAGTACCTTGGGGTTTTGCCAGATAGATTTTCCTCATGCCTTTTTTTTTTTTTTTTTAATGAAAAGCTTTCCTGGCACATACTGGAAAGCCACTTCTAGGGCACTTGATAGTTCTTCCCCAAAAAAGGCAAAAAGGCACTGGCTTCCTTTCCCACGTCAGCTGACTATGCGTTTCCCTGCCCCACATGTATGTAGTCATCTGGAGGAGTCTGAGGACCTGAATCCCTACTCTGTTGAAGCCCTAACCTTTGCTCTACAAGCACCCCCCATCATGAGGTTTGTTTGCAGATCAGAATGCGCAAGGATCTGGCCTCTTCCTGGCTTCGTGTTCATAACCTGATTTCCTTTCTATCTCTGTTGAACCTCATGGTGCTCCAAACTCCATTACTGACACTCAAGGCCCTGGAAGATCTGGTTGTATCTGATCGTTTCTCACCTTCATGAGCTGTGCCCCATTTGGCCTGAGCTTCCCTCCATTCTCCTTTTAGGCCCTGTACTTTTGTGCCTCAGCCACTCCTCAGAAGGAAGGTTGGGCAATCTACTTCCATAGTGATACTGCCTCGGCAACTCAAGGAGGGGTCACTATGAGTCGAGGTGGACTTGATGGCACATAACAACAACAACTTTTGTGCCTCTGCCTGTGTGTGTTTCTTACACTTTGCTGCCTGCCTGGAAGGCCCTCTTCTTTCCCCTTCTTTAGTG
>NW_006922430.1:92888-98514 GCF_000298275.1 Orycteropus afer afer
GATTTATATTCCTTCCAATAATGTGTTGAGAGTTCATTTACTCCACGTCCTCATCATCATTTCTTACTATCCATTGTTTTAATTTTAACTCTTCTGGGGGAGATATAATAGTTTTAATTTGCATTTTCCCAATGAGTGTTGAGTTTGAGTACCTTTTCAAATGTTTACGGGCCATTTAGATATCTTCTTTTATGAAATGTCAGTACATGTCTTAAACTCATTTTTAAAAAAATTACATTGTCTTTTTCTATCAAGTTGTAGGAGTTCTTTCTATATTTTGAATTGAGTTCTCTGTTGAATATATATAATGCAAATATTTTCTCCCAGTCTGGAGCCTGCCTTTCCCTCTCTCTCTCTGTTTTCTTATGATGCATTCTGTTTGTCAGACTTTTCTTACACATATGTGCTTTTTGTTTCCTACTTGGAACATCTTTACCTACTTTTTGGTTTTGAAGATATTTCCCACTCTTTACCATTTTATTCTAGAAGTCCCCCTCCCCTGTTTAAAATAACTGCTTTGTAGGAATATAATTTACATGCCATAAATTCAGCCTTTTAAAGTATACAATTGTCACCACTATCTAATTCTAGAAGATTTTTTTACACCCTCCAAAGAAACCCGTATCTATTAGTAGTTAATCTCCATTCTTCTACCCCACCCAGCCCTTGGAAATTACTAATCTGCCTTCAGTCTTGTGGATTTGCCTATTCTGGACATTTCATATTAATGGAAGCATACCATACATGGCTTTTAGTATCTGGCTTTTTTTGCTTATCATAAGTGTTTTCAGGGTTTATCTATACTGTACCATATATCAATGTCTCATTCCTTTTTCATGGCTTAATAATACACTGCCATATGGATGGGCCACATTTTGTTTATCCATTCATCTTTTGGATGGATATTTGGATTATCTCCATTGTCTGACTGTTATGAATAATACTGATGTGAACGTTCATGTACAACTTTCTCGTGGGTGTGTATTTTCAGTTCTCTTACATATATACCTAGAAGTAGAATTGCTGGCTCATGTGATAACTGTGTTTAACATTTTGAAGACCTGCTAGATTTTTTTCCAGAGTGGCTATACCATTTTACATTCCCACCAGCAATATATGAGAGTTTTAATTTCTCCACATTCTGGCCAACACTTGTTCTTATCTGTATTTTTTATTATAACCATCTTAGTGTGAATTGGTATCTCATTGTAGGTTTGATTGGCACTTCCTTAATGACTGATTATGCTGAGCATCTTTTCATGTGCTTTTTGGCCATTTGTGTATCTTTGCTGAAATGTCTTTTCAGATCTTTTGCCCATTTTTTAAATTGGGCTATTTGTCTTTTTGTTGTTAAGTTGTAGGGATTCTGTATCTGTTCTAGATACTGGACTCTTTATCAGACTCATGATTTGCAAACATTTTCTCTCATTCTATATGCTGTCTTTTCATCTTGATAAGGTCCTTTGATGTACATTTTTAATTTTGATGAAATCTATTTTTTTCCTTTGCTGTTTGTGTTTTCGGTGTCATGTCTAAGAATCCATTGCCAAATCCAAGGTCATGAATATTTACCCTTTGTTTTCTTCTAAGAGTTTTATGGATTTAGGTCTTATATTTGAGTTGTTGATCTATTTTGAATTAATTTTTATATATAGTATATATTGTCAGGTTTGACTTTGTTCAGTTGCATGTGGATATCCCATATAGTTCCAGTGCCATTTGTTGAAGAGACTGTTCTTTCCCTGTCAATGATCTTGGTACTGTTGTCAAAAATCAGTTGACTATAAATGTAGGAGTTTATTTCTGGACTCTCAGTTCTATTCTGTTGATTTATTTGTCTATCCTTATGGCAGTATCACATTGTCTTGATTATTGTGGCTTTGTACTAAGTTTTGAGGTTGAAAGGTATGAGTTCTCCAATTGTTTTTTTTTTTTTTCCTCGAGATTATTTTGGCTTCCTTGGTGGCGTAGTGCCTAAGGCTTTTGACTGTTAACCAGAAGGCTGGCGGTTCAAGCCCACCAGCCACTCCTCAGAAGGAAGGTTGGGCAATCTGCTTCCATAGTGATATCACCTTGGGAACCCAAGGAGGGGTCGCTGTGAGTTGGATCCAACTCGATGGCAGCGCATTGCATTGTGATGCTGTGTTGTATTTCTATATGAATTTTTGAATTGTTTTGCCAATTTTGCTAAAAAGAAAAACAAACCCCAAACAAACAAAAAACTGATATTTTGGTAGGGATTGTATTGAATTTACAGATCAGTTTTTTAAAAAAATCATTCCCATTTATGTCTCTGGTCCATTGTGAATTAAATTTTTGTAAAGAAACATGTAGGGATATCCATTTATTATAAAGATTGTTCTTTCCTTGCTGAATTACTGGAGGGCCTTTGTCATTAATCAGTTGACTGTATATGTGTGGGCTGTTTCTGGACTCTATTCAGTTTAGTTGGCCTGTTTTTCTTTCCTTATGGCAGTCATACTTTCTATTAATTATTGTAGCTTTATAGTGAGTCTAATTATCTAGTGTATTAGTCCTCCAATTCTTTTGTATGTCAAAGTTATCTTGGCTTTTCTAGGCCTTTTGCATTTCCATATCAATTTAGAATTAGTTTGCTAGATTAAAATCTATGAATCAATTTGGAAAGAAGTGACATTTTAGCATTCTTGAGTGTTATAATTCATAGGTGTGATCTTCCGTTTATTTAGACCTTTAATTTTTCTCAGCAATGTTTTGCTTATTTTTGTGTAATGATCTTGCATCTTTTTTATTAGATTTATTCCTAAGTATTTTGTATTTTTGAATGCTAAAATGAAAATGTGTTTTTTTTCATTTGATTATCTTTATTTTTTAATTCATTGCTACTATATAAAATAAAATTGGCTTTCAATATTGATCTTGTATCCTGCAACCCTGATAAATTCACTTTATCAGGTCAAGTATCGTGTAGTTTCCTTAGGATTTTTCCTACATACACAGCTGTGCCATCTGAGAGTAATGGCAAAGATTGGAATTAAAAAAAAATCTTTTCTTTTACTTACTTTCTTGCCTTGTTGCGCTAGCTGCAACCTACAATACAGTTTTGAAATAGGAATGATTATAGTGGCCATATTTTTCTTAATTCTGAACTTAGAGGAAAGATTTCCAATATTTCACTATTAAGTATGATGTTAACTATAGGTTTTCATAGATCCCTCTTTGCCAGATTTTCATTCCTAGATTGTTAAGAGTTTTTATCATCTTTGAGTTTTGAATTTTAAATACTTTCCTGAATCTGTTGATGTTTACTTGGATTTCTTTCCCCTTTATTCTGTTAATGTGGTGAATTACATTGATTGATTGGAGGAATCACAATTACTGAGATGTAATTTACATAGAGTAAAATTTGATGTATAGTTCTATGAGTTTTAAAATGCATGTAGTTCTGTAATCACCACCATAGTAAAGATACAGAACATCTCCATCACCCTAAAAGTTCCCTTGTGTCCTTTGTAGTCATCCCCCCCAGCTTCTGCCAAACACTAATCTGTTTTAGCTTGCCTTTTTTAGAATGTATAAATTGAGTCATACAGAAAGTAACCTTTTGAATCTGGCGTGTTTAATTTAACATAATGCATTTGAGATTTATTCATGTTGTTGAATGTATTAATAATTCATTTCTTCTCATTGCTGAATGATAGTCTATTTTATGGATGCACCACAGTTGTTTATCCAGTAACCAGTTGAAGGACATCTGGGTTGTTTTCCGTTTTGGGTAATTCTGAGTACAAACAACTAGAAAAAATTTTAAAGATATTTTTGTGTGAATTTGTTTTCACTTCTCTTGGGTAAATATGTGTAATAGGGGATTGTAACTGTTTAAGAAACTGCTAAACTTTTTTCCAAAGTGGCTATCATTTTGCACTCCTGCCAACATTATATGAGATTTCCAGTTACTCTATGTTCTTGTCAGCACTTAGCATTGTCCATTTTCTTAAATTAAAAAAAAAAAACAACTTTGGTAGATATATGTCAATTTTTTTTTTAAATATTAAATCAACCTTGCATTCTTAGAATAAACATAGTTTGGTCAAATTATGGTGTTGTGATAAATTGCTGCTTTTAATTTGCTAAAATGGTGCTATTTCGTCATTAACTCTTTGAAAAGAATTCATCAATGAAGCCATTTGGGCCTAGAGCTGTCTTTATGATTTTAATTAAGGATACAGATCGGATCTAAGATTTTTCACATTTCTAATTTTTCTTGTGTTAATTTTGATAAGTTGTATTTTTCAGAGCATTTGTGCCATTCATCTGAATTCTCAAATTTTAAGTGTAAAAAGATAAAGACATTTAATTTTTAGTATCTATAGCTCAGGTGGCGCAGTTCCTAAGGCATTGGATGGCTAACCAGAAGGTTCAAACTCACCAGCTGCTCTGTGGAAGGCAGATGGGGCAATCTCTTTCCTTAAAGATTTATCGCCTCGGAAACCCAATAAGGGGTTGTTATGAGTCGAAATTGACTCTATAGCAGTGACTTTGGTTTTTTGGTTTATAGGACCTTTAGTGATGTGTCCATTTTTTTATTATTTCTAACTTAATACAGTTTTTCCCCCTTTATCAATCTTTCTAGGGGTTTATCAATTTTTTTCCCAACAACCAGCAAGCATTTGACTTTCTTGATTTTCTTAATTGTACATTTATTTTCTATTTCATTGATATCTGCTCTTTATTATTATTTACTTCTACCCTCTTTGGGATTATTTTTCTCTTTTTTAGATTCTTGAGGTAGAAGCTTAGATCACTGATTTTAGACAGTTTTTCTTTTCTAGTCTTTAACAATCTGCAATATAATATAGACTAACAACCTGTGATATGCAGACAACATAACCTTGCTTGCTGAAAGTGAAGATGACTTGAAGCATTTACTGGTAAAGATCAAAAGACTACAGTCTACAGTATGAATTACACCTCAGCATAAAGAAAACAAAAATCCTCACAGCTGGACCAATAAGCGGCATCATGATAAATGGAGAAAAGATTGAAGTTGTCAAATATTTCATTTTACTTGGATCCACAGTCAACACCCATGAAAGCAGCAGTTAAAGTCAGTCGTATTGCACTGGCCAAATCTGCTGCGAAAAACCTCTTTAAGTGGTGAAGAGCAAAGATGTCAGTTTGAAGACTAAGGTGCACCTAACCCAAGCCATGGTATTTTCAGTCACTGCATATGCATGTGAAAGCTGGAAAAGGAATAAAGGAGACTGAAGAAGAGTTGATGCTCTTGAGTTGTGGTGTTGGTGAAGAATACTGAAAGAGCCATGGACTGTCAGAAGAATGGACACATCCATGCTGGAAGAACTGCAACCAAAGTGCTCCTTGAAAGTGAGAATCGTCAGACTTCGTCTCACATGTTGTCGGAAGGGAACATTCCCTGGAGAAGGATCTCATGCTTGGTAAAGGAGAGGGTCAGCTAAAAAGGGGAAGGCCCTCAATGAGATGGATTGACACAGTGGCAGTAATGATGGGCTTAAGTATAGCAGTGATTGTGAGGATGACACACGACCGGTGGGATTGCTGTGAGTCAGAGCTGCCTCAACAGGACCTAACAAGTACAGTCTTTAAAGCTATAACTTTTCCTCCATGC
>NW_006922430.1:98614-101989 GCF_000298275.1 Orycteropus afer afer
TCCATAAATGTTTTCCTTCTTTCTTTAATGTAGCCTTTCCTGATCTTACTAACTAGAAGGAATCTTTGCCTCCCCAGAGTCCTCATAGTTTGCCAGTCCTAGGGCTATTGGTACTTTCCATCTATATTATAATTATTATGGATGAGCTTATTTTTTTCTGTCAACATGGGAGCTTTGTTAGCAGAGGGGCTTTGGTGGTGTTTAGCTTTTTGTGTCCCACAAAGTGTAGCCTAGTGCCTTGCCCGCGTTGATGCTCCATGAGTGCTATCGAGGGCATGCACGTTCTACTTGCAAGTTCTAACGTCAACCTCCCAGAGGTAGCTGGATCCCTTCAGAAACTGCCAGCCTGCCTCCCTGCCTTTCATTTTGTTTATTACCTGCAGTGGTTTTGACTCTATATGAAAATGTAGCTTTTAAGAGGAAATAAATGAAGGCAGATGAAATGATGTCCTAACCATGTGGGTCCCAATGTTCTCTAATATAAATCACCATGGCAACATGGTGGCCTTCACATTTTACTAGTTAAGAAGACGAACTTCCCTGCCCACAAATGGAGAGTGAATTGGCCACCATTACCCAGTGCTCCATGTAGCAGGTCTTGTACTAAAAGGCTGTACCTCATTACCAGCAGACCTTTTCTCAGTGGACAACTCATCAGACAGCAGCCCTGGTGTCTGCATCTCCCTATTGTCTGAGATTCCATTCTCTTCTTTCAAGAGACTGTGAAAACCCAATCCGTCCTGAAACAAACCTCATGGCATTACTAAGTGGACTGCACAAAGGCCCAATGTGAGCTGCTGGCTAGGCTGTAGCCAGTGTAGGCTGTGGTCTGCATACCCTGCTAAATCTGGACCCAGGCCTATAAGGAGGCTGGGGAAATCCTGGCATATTTTTTTAAGGTTCAGTTTAGCATATCAGCTTGAAGTTGGTTGTATGACATCAGGCAGCTCTGATTTATCTCCTAGCAGCCTCCATATCCACTGGCAGTCCACCCCCAGTGCTGTCTGTGGATGACAGACACTGGCCTCTGAGCTCCTGCCACATTGCCTCATGAGGGAAAAGTGGGGTTGTAAGCTACTGATTTCTGGTTGTTTCTTTGGGTTTTTTTTTTTTGTGTGTATGTGTGTGTGTTTGTGTGTGTGTGTGTTACAGAATACATTGAGACCAAGTGCAGGCACAGTAGGCCTGAATGCTGACAGCAACCCAGGAGGGTATAGCGGCTGTTCTCTGGAGTCCATCAGTCCCAGGGTTTATTCCTTATTCCTGGAGAACTTGACCTTTCTTGCTCTTATACCAAGAGTGACTTGTTAGCCAGGTTTTTGGATGTTACGTAAGGTAGTTCCAGCTTTGGTGGGAACTGGCGAGGCTAGAAGATTCTTAGCAAAGGAAAACACGTATCTGGCCTTTAGGTCCCTCCCATAAAGAGGCTTTGCATGCAGCAGTGTGACAAGCTCAACTACTCCCGGCCCCAGCATCAGGCCACAGCCTGTAGCCAGTGATCATCATAGAGGTATGTAAGCCAGCTGGCCAAGCCTTCACCATATACGAGAAAACAGTTCTCCTTACCCCTCAGCATCTATGAGATGACCAAGATTGTAAGTGGCTAAACATGATAAAGGCCTGTTTTAGCAGATGAGTCTGTAAATGGATGTCTGGATGTCCAGAAGCCTAGTTGCTTGTCAGAGAGCATTTGACTCGACTCTGTGTTCATGAAGGGGATTTGACCTCCGTACTTGGGAGTCATTTTCGCATAAACAACACCAAAGTGCAACATACACAGGTTGAAATTTTGTCTGTGCCAGTTACTGGCTTTATGGTTTCTTCTCTGAAGGAGAGTTCTCTGCTAAGAAGGAAAATAAAGAATAATAGGGAAAAAGCACATGAGCAGCCTTGTGAGTCTTTCATTTGTTCAACTGCCTGGGTCTTATTTCATCACAGAGGAAACAGGGTAGCTTAGTGCAAAGAACAGATCTGTGTTTAAACTCACACCCCCTCAGCTTTTCTACTTACTGGCTGTGAATTTTTGGTGTACTGGGCACAATTTAGGGAACTGTCCAACTGACATTCATGCCTTTGGAGACCATGACCTTGCTGCCTCACTCCATTGCCCACTTTTTCAGAGAACTGCCCTGCCCCTCAACTATAGGCACTTACGTATAATAAGAGTTGTTATCTTTCTTTGGCTTCCTTGGCTGCAGTTAGTGTTTTTTAAATAAGGGTACAGATCTTAAGTCTGTAGCAAGCTACACAAATTTATTTTTTATTGTGATTTGGGTGAAAGTTTACAGAGCAAATTCATTTTCCATACAACAGTTCATACACATTTTGTTTCATGACACTGATTGCAATCCGCATAGGTAACAGCTCTCTTCTCCTTTTCTCCCTGTGGTTACCTTTTCCCTATGTGCTTCTTTCCTATGCTTTCCTGCCCTCTGAACTATCTCCCTGTGCAAATACTGCCCTTCTGATCTCCCATGGTAGATTGTTCTAAGGAGTGTACCTGCCTGGTGTAAATGTTCACCTTATATGCCTGTCTGTTGTTTGGCTGGAAGCCATGGAAGTGAGTTCAATTCCAGTCCCAAAGGGTGACTAGGGGCCATAGTCTCTCAAGGGTTTCACCAGTCTCTATCACACCAGTAAACCTGGTCCTTTTTTTATGATTTTGAGTTTTATTCTGCTTTATTCGTCCATTCTTCAGGATCTCCTATATTGATTCCTTTCCAAGTGATTGATATCGGCAGCTGGGCACCATCTAGTTCTTCTGGTCTCATGGTCATGTAGGCTGAGGTTCTCATGGTCCACTAGTCCCTTGGACTAATTGTTTCCATCTGTCTTTGATTTTCTTCATTCTTCCTTGCTCTGGATGAGGAGAGACCAATTCTTGTATCTTAGGTGGCTGCTTGCGAGCTTGTAAGACGTCCGTCCCTACTCACCAAAGTAGGTTGTAGAATAATGTTTTTGGAGCTTTGGTGGCATAGTGCCTAAGGCATTTGACTGCTAACCAGAAGGCTGGTGGTTCAAACCCACCAGCCACTCCTCGAGCGGAAGATTGGGTAATCTACTTCAGTACAGATACTGCCTCAGAAACCCAAGAGGGGTTGCTATGGGTCGGGATCTACTTTTGATGGTAGTGAGTTTGGATTTGGTTTTTGGACACACATTTTATATAGGTGTAATTACCACTTGGATCAAGATATAGAACAATTCTAGCATCACAGAAGATTCCCTTGGGTCCTCTCAGGATTCACTAAAAACAACCACTATTTTGACCTTTATCATCATGGATGGGTTTTGCACATTATTTTACTTCATATACATGGAAACGTATACTGTGGTATTCTTTTCTTTCTGGCTTCTTTTGTTGTTGTTGTTGTT
>NW_006922430.1:102089-103872 GCF_000298275.1 Orycteropus afer afer
TTTTTATTTGAATGATGGATTTATTTTTGTTGTTGTTGTTATGTGCTGTCGAGTCGGCCCCGACTCATAGCGACCCCTCCTTGGGTTTCCGAGGCAGAATCACTACGGAAGTAGGATTGCCCAACCTTCCTTCCGAGGAGTGGGTTTATAGAAGCATACTATTTAAATTCCAAACATTTAGTGGTTTTTTGAGCAATCTTTCTGTTGTTGATTACTAATTTAATTCCTGAGAACATACTTTATATGATTTTAGTCCATTGAAATTCATTGAGACATAATTTATGACCTAATAGATGGTCTGTTCTGGAAAATGTTCCATTATTCTTGAAAAGAATGTGTTATTTTGCAGTTATTTGGCATAGTGTTCCATATTATCAATTAGGTCAGTTGGTTAATCATGCTGCTCAGATTGTCTGTATATCTTTACTGACATATATATATATATATATATATATATATATATATATATCTATATCTACTGTTACTGAGCCAAGTGTGTTCAGTCTCCAATTTTGCTTGAGTTTGTCTCTTTCTTCCTTTAGTTCTGTCAAATTATGCTTTAAATAATGATAGATTGTATGTTACTGAGATGTGTATAAATTAGAACTTTTTAATATATTCCTGTTGAAATGATTGTTTTATCTTTATGAAATATCCCTCTTTATGTGTAGTAACGCTTCTTGCCTTAAAGCCTACTTTCTCTGATCTTAATCTAACTATATTAGCCTTTGTTTCATCCTTTTACTTTCAACCTTATAATGAAGGTGTGTCTTTTGTAAATAGCATATTGTTATATTCTTCCCTTTTTAATTCTGTCTGACAACGTTTGTGTTACCATTTCCCAGACAATGCAACATATTTACCCTTTCCAGTGCAGTTTATTTTCTTCCAGCAATTCTGTGCTTCCATCTGGGTTCATTTTCTTCACTTTGAGGGACTCTCTTCATACTTTTTGTAGTGATGCATTATCCCCACAGGATGTCTCCCTTCACAGTTCCCAGCATTTGGTAGCCTTGTTAATAAGAATACTCAATGAACAGCCTCCAGAGAAACATCTCCCATGTCCAAATGAAGTGACAAGACAAAGCCTTTATCCGAATGATTTATGGCAAACTACATGACCGCTAGAATTATGCCCAGAGAGGACTTTAACCTCTCAAACAAGTCTTGATTATATTTCCTTTTTGTCCAGACAACCGCAGTTCAGATGGTCTGACACTGTGGTGGAAATTTCTTATTGGAAACCAGTTTGTAAGTGGTGAATTCATTAGTGAAAATAGTTATGGTGTGATGACTTTTACTTAGGCAGTCTTATAATTCTGGGAATTTGGATAGTGAATATTTGGGTAGCGAGTTGACAAATAGCAAGTTCTCAGTAAATGATAATGATAGAGAATGGGAATATTTTCATGTCGTGAAGCCTAGCTGCTACGATGTCTTTTTTCCCCATTTTGTTTGTGGGAAGATACTAATAGTTCTTGCCATGTATTTACCTACCATTGTATTCGACTCTATATATATTTTGTAATTGAATCTTCATAATAGCAACATGATGAAAGCACTATTATACTCTGTTTTCAAGGAGCCCTGGTGATGAAATGGTAAGTGCTCAGCTGCTAACTGAAAGGTCAGCAGTTCAAACCCACCAGCTGTTCTGTGGGAGAAAAGACCTGGCAGTCTGCTGCAGTGATGATTGTTGTTGTTGTTGTTGTTATGTGCCGTCGAGTCGGCCCCGACTCATAGCGACCCCTTCTTGGGTTTCCGAGGCAGTATCACTACGGAA
>NW_006922430.1:104292-106623 GCF_000298275.1 Orycteropus afer afer
GGGTTTGAACCACCAGCCTTACGGTTAGCAGTCAAGTGTCTTAGCCACTATGCTACCAGAGCTCCCTATTAGTAAGACCCTTTCCAAGGCATTGCCCCCTCCTGTGGCCAGTTTTTGCAAAACGAGGGCAGGATCCAGCCAGTGATTACAACAGTAATGGAAGCATAGAGCTCTTGGAAATCCATAGAAAGGACACCTAGACTTGAGGGACCACAGAAGGCTTCCCAGAGAAAAAGAGATCTGATATTTAAAAAGTAATTCTTAATTGGAGTTAAGAGGTAGAAGCTGTTGGAAGGGAGAACCAACCTGGAAGAAGGATGGTATGCCAGGAGATGAGAAAGAATTTGGCTTTGTCAAAGCCTTGTATGGCTAGATGTTGGAGGAGAAAGAGAGAGGAGGGATGGGACTTGAGAGAAGTAAGCAGGAGCCAGATTATTCAGTTTCTTGAAAGCCATTTTGAAAGGAGATTTGGACTTCCTTTTGTGGGCACTGTGAAACTTTGGAAGGCTTTTGTAGGGAGGCAACATGATCAGGTTTATGTTTTAGGAAGATTATTCTTATTGCAGTGTGAAGAATGTTCCAGAGCAGAACAAGTCAAGAGGAAGGAATAGCAGTTATAGGCTGCTTTGGTGATCTAAAAGACAGCTAATGTGGCTTGAGTCAGAATGATTGATGAGGAAATAGATGTGGAATGATTCAGAAAATATTTTACACGTAAAATCAACATCATTTAGTGAGTGATTAGAAGGGGAATGGGACGTAAAGAAAATAAGACATCAGAATTGCTCCAGACTGGTTCAGCAGAGCAAACAGGAAGATAAGAAACATTGGGGGCAGCAGGTATAGGTCTTTTTTGGGGACGTGCAGAGTGGAGCTTCCAGGTTTAGATAGTTCTGAGAAACCAGTGGACCATGCAGTAGGATGTATTTAGTAGGCTGATGGTTAAATGGACCTGCAGATCATGAGGGAGGCCTGGGAGGAAAATCTATATTGAGGTTACCAGATACAGATGATTGAAGCTATGGCACTGGGTGTGGCATGCATGTAGAGTAAGTAGAAACAAAGGATAGCACCCAAAGGAACTCCAGTATTTGGTAGATGGACAGAGAGAGGAAGAGCCATGGAAATGTGGTTTCATAGAAGCCAAAGGAAGAGAATATCTAGGAAAACAGAAGTCACTCATGGCATGCTGTGTAGTAAGTGAAAAGCAAGATAAGGACTGAGAAATGTCCATGATGTTATCAGTAAAGAGCTTGTTGGTGAAGCAAGTTCAGGGAATGCTGGGCAGGGAGTAGCCAGAATGTAAGTCTGTTCAGACTTTTTTTTTTTTTTTTTTAAATTAGTATAGCTGTGATTGAGAAGAGTTGGGAGTCAGGTATGCAGTAGTGGAGAGGTTGAGTAAAGTTTACTTTGTTTTCCAATATAGGAGAGGCTTGTTCACTTTCAAATGCTGATAAGAAGGTACCAAAGTCAATGCTATCGAGTTGATCCCAACTCATAGCAACTACCATTGGGTTTCCAAGGCTGTAAATCTTTACTGAAGACTGCCTCATCTTTCTTCTACAGAGTGGCTAGTGGATTCACACCACCGAGTTTTTGGTTAGCAGCCAAATACCTTAACCACTACACCACCACAGCTCCTCCTGAGAAGGTACCGGTAGCAAGAAAAAGCTTCAGATACAGCAAAGAGAAGGGATAGTTAATTGAGAAAGAGTGTTGAGAAGGTGAGGGCTAAGGACCTAGACAAGACAGGTGTAAGAATTAACCTTAGTCAGGAGGAAGGGCACCTGTTGGGTTGTAATAGGAAGGAAGGAGACCAAGATGATTAGAGGTGTGGGGGAGTCTTTGTAGGTTTGGATGCAGGAAGTGAAGAGTATTTTTATCTTCTTTCTGGATTTCCTTCATAGAGCAGGAGATGAGGTGTATATACTGAAGAGTGAGGGTTGACTGGGGTTGATGAAGGTAGAAAGGGTAGCACCTGCTACTGTGTGGAATGGGGAAGAACTGACTGTGACACAGTGGAGTTTGCCAGGACCTTAGATACTGAAAGATGGTGGCCCTGGTTTGTGTGGAAGTGGAGCTTAGCAGATGGAATTGTAGGCAGTTGGTGTTGGAGTTGAGGGTGGGCTATCTCTCTCCTGTTTGTTGTTGTTGTTGTTGTTAAGTGCCGTCAAGTCGTTTCCGACTCATAGCGACCCCATGCACAGCAGAACTAAACACTGCCCGATACCGCAACAACCCCACAATCCCTGCTATATTTGAGCCCATCATCGCAGCCACCGTATCAATCCGTCTCCTTGAAGGCCTCCCCCTCTTTCGTTGACCCTCCAC
>NW_006922430.1:110233-118773 GCF_000298275.1 Orycteropus afer afer
AGCTGAAGTGGAGACTTCTTACCTTGCAGCCTACCTGAGAAGAAAGGCGTTCTGTCGCAAAGCTATAGAATGGTAGGAGTGGCTACCCCCTGCTTCATTGTTGCTAATCATTAGACCAGAGTGCTTCAGGAAAAGGAGAGACAGGTTGGCTCACCCAGTCAGCCACCCCAGTGAAGCCTAGAACAAAGGAGAACCCCAGCTCCTGGTGCTGCTCCAGAAGAGGGCAGAAAATTGGTGACAGGGGCCCCTTTTTTGCTTTTGAAGCATAATAGCTATACCCACTGCAAGCATGTCCTCATCTGATCAGAGTGGCTGCTACCCTTCCAAGTAGCAGGGAGAACCCAGATGGGTCAGGGCTAGTACCTCTTGCCAACACTTTTGAGGGAGGGAAGTAGTGGTCCCCTCCTCTGGAAAAGTGAGATGTGGAAGATGAGGATTTCTCCTTAACAGAAGGTTGTCATCTTGTGAGGCAGATGAAGAAGGACAGGGGGTCAAGGGAGCCCTGGTCCTGGCAATGGACTTTGTCCCTCCACAGTTGTCATCCCCTCCTTATACCCCTGAGAACTTCTTTCTACCACCACTAGGCAACTGAAATGGTTGTTGCTAGGTAAAGGGACTCATGACCTACTCATTGTCTTACTAGGTGATTTTCAGTAGTTTAATGAAGTTACCCTTCTAAAAAAAAAAAAAAGAGAAATTTAATTCAGAGTTCCAAATGAAAATAAAAGTGCTCTGGTTGACACAGGAGTGGGGAACCTCACAACTGCGTCTTCAGCCCTATGCTGTAGCAGTCCCTGGGGTACCTCTCAGGGAACTTGGTTTGAAAAACCCCAACCAGAATCAGTGGCTTTGGGGGAGAGGACATCATACTATTTAACCCTCTTTGGGTTTTGACAGTGAGGTCCCCTCTTCTCTTTCTCTTGGCTTTCAAGATGCCACTCTCATCCAGGTCTTCTGCCACTTCTCTTCCCACTTTGAACATTGGGTCCCCAGGTATATATCCTTAGCTGTTTCTATATTCATTCTCCATATTTCCCTGGAAATTGCATCTCATCCCTTGATTTCAGTTATCCCCTGTAAGCTGAGGAATTCCTAAGTGGCAGCCTGTGTGACAGTGCTCTGTTTGACATCTTGACCTGGATATTTCATAGGTCCCTAAGACTTGGAACTCTGCTTATTCTCCACACTCCCTCCCACCTTGCTTGGATGAAGCTTTTTCTTTCTTTATTTTCTAGATTCACTTAACAGCAGGACTGTTTGTGTATTTTTTTTTGCTCAGAGTCCCTTCTCTTCTGACATTGCATCAACAACAGTGACTGGCACATAGTAGGCTTAATAACTTTCCTGAATGACAGTGTCTGGAGCTCCAGTGTGTAGCCCTATGTTCAGTCCTTAGGGGCACCAATCAGTGGTAAGGACAATAACAATAATAACAGCCTCACTTATTGAAAGTCTACTCGCTGCTACTCACTGTGCTTGGTGTCCCTTAGCTCAAAGATGTATTAAAGAAATTGGAGCCATTGCAAAGAGTTTTTAAAACTCCTAGCTTCTGCTCCTAGCATCTGTTCTTCATGTGGCTTGATATCTCTATTCCTCTGTCTCAACTCTGCCTAACTTGTTTAATCTCTGTTATATCTCAAAAGAGACTCAAGCTACATCTTCCACTAATCCTGCCTCATTAATATAACAAAGACAACCCATACCCAAATGAGATTATAAACACAGCACAGAGGTTAGGATTTACAACATATATTTTTAGAGGACATAATTCAATCCATAACACCTTCCAACATATGCCCTTTTACTTGAAGTTGCCAGAACTGGCTTCTATTATTTACAACCAAAGAATCGTACCTGATACCCAGCCCTTGAGTGTTCCATGTCAGAACGAGCGGCAGAGAACATAGGGGATGGGACAGCATCATGTGGAAATGAACAAACAACCTGTGCAAGAGGAAAGAAACGAACCTGGTGCAAGGTTGGAGACAGGGCCAATGTAGTAGGAAGACCTGTATTAAACCTCAGGCAAGCCTCTTCTCTCCTCAGAAGGGGCCCAAGAGCTAAGGCCTTAGTGGATGTTTTCAGTTTGAGGATCTCGGTGGGGCAAGAAATAACAAGGGAGGCAGTGGCAATAACTGGTGAAGAATCTCCAGACAAAGGATCACTCACACATAATCAACAATCCTCCCTGGTGAGTCATCTGTCCTCCAACTAAGGGAGAGACATCTGTCCTCCAACTAAGGGAGAGTTCACAACCAAGAAAGAAAGAATGAGAAAGCAATACTGTATCTGGTCCTGATATCTTCAGTTTCTCCCTTGTCCTGCAGTCTGCCTCGGAAACTGCAATGTTTCCAGGCATGCCAACAGACATCAGGTTCTTCAGTCTCCTGGCCTAGATGCCTGCAGAGAGCATAGCACTGCTGTGTTGACTGTTCAGAAAGTCTAGCCAATTTATCTAATTAACTCACTTCTGATCTGTCAGGCATTGGGAGCAAGAGGAGTTCTTCTTCTTTCACAGACTTGAGAAGAAATGAAGAGAGGGAGACAACTTGCAAGGGAACAGGAACAGGGAAAGAAATTTGACTGCTAGTTCAGTGTTCTAAGCACTTTCTTCTGCAGTTCGTGCCATCAACATATCTTGAACATGTACTCTGTGCCAGATCTGGAAGCCTCAAACACATTCCCTGCTCTCAAACTCAAAAATGAGCTAATGAGAATGGCAGAGAGCTAACTGCTCATTCATTCAGTTACTTACTCATCAGACAGGCAGAGTGTACTCACTGAAACGGAATTCACTGCCATCGAGTTGATTCCAAGTTGATTCCTTGAGTTTCCAAGGCTGTAAATCTTTATGGAAGCAGACTGCTTCATCTTTCTTCCATGGAACAGCTGGTGGATTCAAACCACTGGCCTTCTGGTTAGCAGCCAAATGGTTTAACCACTACACAAGCAGAGCTCCTTGCACAGTGTACTGTTGTTGTTATGTGCCGTCGAGTCGGACCCGACTCACATTGATCCCTCCTTGGGTTTCCGAGGCGGTATCGCTATGGAAGTAGATTGCCCAACCTTCTTTCTGAGGAGTGGTTGGTGGGTTTGAACTGCCAGCCTTCTGGTTAGCAGTCAGTTTAAATCCCATCCAGAGCCCTTGCTGTAACACCTCAGGCAAGTTACACACGTGCACCATGAGGACAGCCCACACTCTTCATAGTATGACTACAGGCAGCAACTGGTATTCCATAGGTGGTCAATGGTTGTCCATTCCCTTCCTTGGTTCCCAGGTGTTAGGGCAAAGTTTTGAAGCTCAAAAGAGTCAAGGACCTTCCTCAAGACTTGACAGAGAGAGAAATCCTTCCCTCTAGGGGAATTCAGTATGCTGAATTCAGACTTCCACTCTCCTAAACTGTGAGAAAATAAATTTGGTTGTTAAACTCACCAATTTGTGATATTTGTGTTATAGCAGCACTAGATAAGTAAGACAGAAGGTTACTGGTGATTCCTAGAATGGATGGGAGCTGGAGACTCAAGTTTAGACAAAGGTCACTCTAGAGCCTGGGAAGCAGGGACTCTGATTGTATCAGGGTCATCTGGTTAGAGTGCTGCTGCTGGGATGGCACAGGGCACCAGTAATTTGACATCTGGTACTTCTGCTCTGCTTTGCTCTCGTTCAAGCTACATGATCTTGGCGCGAAGAGAGAATGTTCTCTTTGGAAGGGGGGAATGCATGCTGGCAGTTAGGTTGTTTTTAAATGTTTACTACAGCCCCCCTCCTATCTAGGCTCTGCCTATTTTTTCTGAGAGGTCTCAAAACCTCCCTGGCTGCTTTACCCTTTGTATTCCTCCTCTAACCAGAAGCCTGTACTATTTGTAGCACTTAGTGATAGCCCTTCTTTCATGCCATACACCGATAATCTATTCTCCTTTCTTTGTTGATCAGTCTAGGTGGGAATTTATCAATTTTGTTGAAGTTTTCAAAGAATCAGCCTTTGACTTTGTTGGTTTTTCTCTACTGTTTTTCTGTTTTCTATTTCATTGATTTCCGCTCCAATTTTTATTATTTCCTTTTTCCTACTTAAAACAAACAAACAAACACAACACACTGCCGTCGAGTCAGATCCAACTCATAAGAACCCCTCCTTGGGTTTCTGAGGGGGTACCACTACGAAAGTAGATTGCCCAAGGATCCAACTCATAGCGACCCCTCCTTGGGTTTCCGAGGGGGTACCACTATGGAAGTAGATTGCCCAACCTTCCTTTTGAGGAGTGGCTGGTGAGTTTGAACTGCCAGCCTTCTGGTTGGTTACCAGTCAAATGCCTTAGGCACAATGCCACCAGAGCTTTTTTTTTAAGGCTTCTTAAAGTGGAACCATAGATCATTAATTTAGTACCTTCTTTTCTAATAAAGGTGTCTTAAAGCTGTAAATTTCCCTGTATTGACCATTTGAGCTGTCTTCCGCGAATTTGGCCCTCCATGCTTGTAGTTGAGGGGTAGCGAGAGATTTAAGCAGAGTTTCTATGCAGATCATGGGACTGTCCTTTCTGAGGTACTCCCTGTCATTCTCCAGCTGCTGTGGTAGGACTGAACTCTGCTTTCTTTCTTTCTCTTTGATTTCTAGATACCCCTCCTCCTCACCCAGTGTGGTACCAATAGAGGTTTGTCCTTAGGCAAAAAGCCAAAGAAATGATAAATGTACCCAGTGCCATTTTCTCCTTCCACAGGTTGATTCCCTCCAGCTTCTGCCTACTTTTAGTTAGTCTCCAGTGCTTTCAGTGCATCATTTTTTAAAAAATATTTTGTCTAGAATTTATACTTTGTTTCCTGTAGGGGGTTGGTCTGATGGGAGCTATTATGCATATTTGTACTAGTTCAACTGTGACACCTTGTGTCATTAGGTTCCCTGGATCTTCAGCTAGATTGTGAGGGCAGAAAGGAGGTTTGCAGATCTGTCCTTCTTTGTAGTCTCATACTTCTTCCAACTCAGTGAAAGAGTGCTGTCATTTTCAGCCAGACTTTCTGCCCCATGGCTTCAGTTGTTCCCTTTGCACTGAAGATCCCCAAATCTCTGTCTCTGGCTCATTCCTCTGCAGGATGCCTCTTGCTGGAGAGTTTATTCACACTGGATGTTGCCATCTTCTTTACCATCTGCTATCTTTGCATTCCCCGCTGGCACTACACTTACTCCTTATTTCTCGCCTTTCAATTTTTCTTTAGAAAGGATCCTTATCATGGCCACTACTTTGGCTTCTGGCCTCAACATGTCTTATCTTGATCATATTTCAGTTGCATGGTCTTCATACAATTGTTTCTCTCTTCCTTCTTTCATTCAAATGTTTTCATTACTGCAAGCATGATCTTAGGAAGAGATAATGAGGAGCACGAATGCCTCTCATTAAAACTCTCTGGTGCTTCTCTATTACCTATATGACAGAGTGCAGATCTTGTACCATAGACTTTGGGATCCTCTGTACTGTGGCCCCATCCTCTCCCTCTCTGTTCACATGGGCCCAGACACAAACATGTGCTGCTGATGGGACAGGCTGTATTTTCATACACCTAGGCCTGTTCTGTCCAGTTTGATGTGTGCCCCCGTGGCCCTGCTCTCCCACAGTTTAGCCAGACTATTTCCCCTTCTCTATACTTTCCAAGATCCTTAGCAGGCTGAGTAGGCCATCTCTCCTCTCCACATACCTTGGTGGTAATAATGTTAGTGCTATATTACAATTAGTTATATGACTGTCTCCCCAGTGTAAGTGATAGGCAGGACTTTGTCTCATTTTCCTCAGTGCCACTAACATCTAGTCCAGAGTAGAGCTTAGCAATCCACATTTCAGCCTGCAGAGATCTTGCTAGGACTGCAGGCAGCCAACCCTGGGTTGATACTTAGTGCTACAGAAGATTTGTATGTTTACTGTTGGACTCACAAATGTGCTCTGTATCCACCAAGCTGAGAGACTGATTTATATTCAAGATGTATATTTCAGACATTCTGAATCTCCATGAGAAAGGTTTTACCAATCCTGAGGAAGTGAAAAATTTAGCCATCTTTACCTCTTCTCTTCCTCCAAAAGGAGAAGATTGTGTTTAGTTTAAGATCCAGATGGGAAAATGCTGTCGATCTTAGGTGAGCCAGGAGCATGTACTATGTATGTTGAGGGGTGCACCCTGTGGGTGTTGCAGCTGTTTAGGGCCCTTCCTGCAGAAAGGCACCAAATTTATGATAAGTACTTTTCAAAGATAATAAAAAATCATTTGGCTGGCAGGTGTTGATTAAAGAAGATCAAAAAGAGACTTATAATTGTTGAGCTATTATGATGTGCCAGGAGCTTTTTTACATGATTTTGTTAATCTTACAACAATATAGATAGGGAAACAGAGGCATAAAGGGGATGATGCAACTTTTTGAGACCACACACTAGTATGGTGCAGTATTGAGGTTCCAAACCAGGTCTCTCTGGCTCTAAGTATCTAATGAAGTATCTGGCTGTGCCAAGCATTGAAAAACATCTCTGTCCCTTCCACTCTGCAGACACCTATGGCCTGTTTTATTCTATGTTGTCCTTATCTGCCAGTACATGGAGACTAGACTTGAATGCCCAGTACCTGGCATGGTCAGCAAGCCCAGAGTGCTACTATATGCCGGCTCTCTGCTGCCTCTCCAACACCCCCATAGCCTCTAGCTCAGTGCTAGTCATCTAGAAACTGCTTTTTCAGTAGTTGTGGAATAGAAGATGAAAGCTGGCAGAATCCTTCCTGCAAACGTGGGCTGCTTGTTTCCTGCTTTAAGGATTCTGAGCTGTAAAGTCCTTGGGGCTTGCTTTACAAAGGAAGAATAGTGCTCTTTCTTGCCTCTGGCAAGAAAAAGAAACAAGATGACTATAGAGAGTTTCTTGGTTCTTGTAATCACTATCATCATCATATTTTGGTGTGCTTTACTTATTCTTTTCTCAAATGGTACCTCCTGGTGGTCTGACCAAGGGTTCGTGTAGAACTAGAAGTTATCAGAACCAGCTTAGTTAAGGCCACCACACTGCCTCTCAGAGGAACAGCTGACCATGGAAGGTGAGGTTCATTCATGCTACTTCTACAGAGATTGAGAGGGTGGGTGAGAATCTTCATGTGAGCATTTTGGTTTCCCAACCATCTTTTTAGTCTTTGTGTCAAGCATTTTGTGTCAAGCATTTTGATTGTAGTATTGTGCTTAAAATGAGAATAGCTGCAAAAATTCCATTAGTAATTAGAATGTGGAATATATGAAGTAGAGGAAGTTGTCAAAAATGAAAGATCAATATCTTAGGCATTAGTGAGCTGAAATGGACTGGTATTGGCCGTTTTGAATTGGATACTTAAATAAGATCTACTACTATACTGAGAATGACAAATTGAAGAGGAATGACATCGCATGCAAAAAGAACATTTCAGTATCTGTCCTGAAATACAGTACTTCCAGTGATAGGATAATACTTATACATCTACAAAGAAGTCTAGTTAATATGACTATTCAAATTTATGCACCAGCCACTAATGCCAATGAAGAACAAATTGAAGATTTTGCCTAACTTCTGCAGTCTGGAATTGATCAAACAAGCAAATAGGATGCATTGATAATTACTGTGATTGGAATGTGAAAGTTGGAAACAAAAAACATGGATTGGTAGTTGGAAAATATGGCCTTGGTGATATAAACCATGTGGGAAATGCCATGATAGAATTTTGCAAGACAAATAACTCATTCATTGGAAATACCTTTTCAACAACTGTACACATGGACCTCACCAGATAGAATATATAGGAATCAAATTGGGTACATCTGTGGAAAGAGACAATGGAGAAGCTCAATGTCATCAGTCAGAACAAGACCAGAAGGCAATTGAGGAACAGACCATCAATTGCTCATATGCAACTTCAGGTTGAAGCTGAGGAAAATTAAAACAAGTCTGCAAGAGCCAAAGTATAATCTTGAGTATGTATCACCTGAATTTAGAGATAATCTCAAGAATAGGTTTGATGCATTGAAAACTAATGACTGACCAGACATGGTGTGGGTTGACATCAAGGACGTCATACATGAAGAAAGCAAAAGGTCATTAAAAAGACAGGAAGGAAAGAAAAACTAAAAAGCTAGATTATATGGAGAAGAACACAGCATCAGAATTGGAGAAAGACTCATTAACAACCTATGGTATGCAGATGAAACCTTGCTTGGTGGAAGTGAAAAGGGCCTGAAGCACTTACTGATGAAGATCAAAGACTGTAGTCTTCAGTATGGATTACACTTTAATACAAAGAAAGCAAAAATCCTAACAACTGGACCAGTAAGCAGCATCATGATAAATGGAGAAGAGATTGAAGTTGTCAAGGATTTCATTTTACTTGGATCCACAATTAATGCTCATGGAAGCAGCAGTCAAGAAATCAAAGGGCATATTGCTGTGGGCAAATCTGCTGCAAACGATCTCTTTATTTATTTATTTTTTATTAGGATTTGGGTGAAGATTTACAGAGTAAATTCACTTTTCATACAGCAGTTCACATATACTTTGTC
>NW_006922430.1:120193-122710 GCF_000298275.1 Orycteropus afer afer
ATATCTGTTCTTGTTATGGCTCTCACTTCTTTAGGGTATATACCTAGTAATGGGATGGCTGGGTCAAATGGTATTTGTATTTCCAACTTTTGACAAACGATCTCTTTAAAGTGTGAAAAAGCAAAGACGTCGCCCTGAGAACAGAAGTGCACCTGACCTAAACTGTGGTGTTTTTAGTCACCTCATATGCATCCAAAAACTGGACAGTGAATAAAGAAGACCAAAGTAGAATAGATGCCTTTGAATTATGGCGTTGTCAAAAAATATTGAACATACCATTGACTGCCAGTAGAACAAAAAAATCAGTCTTGGAAGAAATACACCTCCTTAGAAATGAAAATAGTGAGACTTCATCTCACTTGCTTTGTAAATATTATCAGGAGGAACTAGTCCCTGGAGAAGGACATTATCTTAGGCTGGGTTGTCTTGAGAAGCAAAACCAGTGAAGCCTGTGGGGATGAGGGGTGAGAGAGAGTGAGTGAATGTCAGATGTCAAGCTGGAGGCTTCTCCTGACTCACATAACTTCAGGGGCTGATAAACCCGAGATCAGCAGGCAATACAGCAGGCTACTAGTTTCAGAGGCTGACAAATCTGCTATCAGCAGGTAAGGTGACAGGCTGCTAGCTCTCAGACTGTGAAGATAACAATCTCAAGATCAGCAGGCCACTGGTCAAGTCCAAGAACCAGACATCGTAATGAACCAGTTGCAGGATCCAGATCGAGCAAAAGGCTAGAGATCTTTGCCAGGATTTCATATATATTAGAAGCAGGCCATAACCCTGAGCATACTCCCTTTCAACTGATTGGCTGCTCATGGTAAATCCCATCATGAAGATAATTACATCATTTCAGATCTCATCTTGGTGGGTGGTCCATGGTATGTTCATCATAACTGCTAAACCACTTAGAATCGTGGCCCAGCTAAGTTGTCACACATCCTTAACTATCACAATTCACCCCTTGTCAGCTTGACACCTGTATACATCTACTTAAACAAAACATAATCTCTAACTAAAGACAGTTATAAAGTCATACTTGTGCCTAAGATTATACCTGGCCAACCGGCTTGAATAGATCCATATTTGTGTAGTTGGAAAATAGAACCTTTGTGATAGAAATGATGCCAGAAGTCACATGATAAAATTCTACACAATCAACAATTTTATTCATTGAAAATACCTTTTTCAACAACATAAGCATCGACTATACATAATGAGCCTTGCCAGATGGAATACATAGGAATAAAAAAGACTGTATTTGTGCAAAAAAGATGATGGAGAAGCTCAACATCATGAGTCAGAAGAAGGCCAGGGGCCAGTTGGGGAACAATCAGTTGCACAAGTTTAGTTTGAAGCTGAAGAAAATTAAAACAAGTCCACAAGAGTCAAAGTATCACCTTGAGTACATCCCACTTGAATTTAGAGACCATCTGAAAACAAATTTGATACACTGAATGCCAGTGACCGAAGACCAGACAAGTTTGGTGGGATGACATCAAGGACATCATGCATCAAGAAGGGAAATGGTTATGAAAAGGAAAGAAGAGAAGAGAAGACCAAGGTGGATGTCTGAAGAGACTCTGAAGATTGCTCTTAAACAGAGAGTAGCTAAAGGGAATGGAAGAAATAATGAAGTAAAAGATATGAATGGAAGATTTCAAAGATCAGCTGGAGAGGACAAAATAAAGTATTATAATGAAATGTACAAAAGACTTGGAGTTGGAAGATCAAAAGGGAAGAACATGCTCAGTATTTTTCAAGCTGAAGGAACTGAGGAAAAAATTCAAGGTGCAAGTTGCGATATTGAAGGATTCTATGGAAAATTGTCAAATGATGCAAGAACTATCAAAAGAAGATGGAAGGAATACACAGAGTCACTGTACCAAAAAGAAATGTTCAATGTTCAGCCATTTAGAGAGGTAGCGTGTGACCAAGAACCAATGGTATTGAAAGAAGATGACCAACCTGCACTGAAGGAATTGATGAAAAACAGGGCTCTAAGAATTGACAGAATCCCACGGAGATGTTTCAACAAACAGATGTAGTGCTGGGTGATGCTACTGGTATTTTAAATATTTGTGCCATAGCTTCCCACATCATAGTAACATACAAGCTACCACAATACAACAGACTGCCAGATGAGTTATGGTTACCTCCATTAAATAATGTCAATCTGATTTTCCTTTGATAATGAGGAGCAAACACACCAGACAATACAGTAACTCCCTTCTTTTCCTGTTGTTCCAGAAGTATGAGGACCCCAAAATGGCTTTGTGGCATTCTTAACTTCTAGTTCAGTGGAATCAGTATTGTGTCTCCAACTGGGAATATTCCTCTCTTTGGGATTAAGACCTCCAGACCTGCCAAACGTTGCATAGCAAGGATAGGAAGCAAAAATTTTGTGAGTGGGTCATTAAGGGTAATAGTGAGTGTTGCCACTCCCTTTTTCACCCTTTGGTTCCTGGACCTGTGAGTTCTGGCTGTTGGAGAAACAGCACCATGTTTGGGACACTGCTG
>NW_006922430.1:122810-133540 GCF_000298275.1 Orycteropus afer afer
GTCATTCCATTGTTCTGTCTAGCCAGTTGCTTAAGCATGATGGAGAATAGGGTAAGACAAGTGAATTCCATGAGCATGGGCCCATTGCACTTCATTTTCTGTGAAGTGTGTCTTTAAAAGGTGATTCCATTGTTCTGTCTAGCCAGTTGCTTAAGCATGATGGAGAATAGGGTAAGACAAGTGAATTCCATGAGCATGGGCCCATTACACTTCATTTTCTGTGAAGTGTGTCTTTAAAAGGTCATTCCATTGTTCTGTCTAGCCAGTTGCTTAAGCATGATGGAGAATAGGGTAAGACAAATGAATTCCATGAGCATGGGCCCATTGCACTTCATTTTCTGTGAAGTGAGTCCTTGGTCTCAGGTGATGCTATGTGGAATATCATGATGTGTGGATAAGGTATTCTGAAAGTCCACAGATGGTAGTGTAAGTAGAAGCATTGCACGTAGGGAAGGCAGATCTATATCCAGAGAAGTATCTATTGCAATAAGAACAAAATGCTGCCCTTTCTATGATGGAAGTGGTCCAATGTAATCCCCCTGCCACTAGGTTGCTGGCTGATTGCCATGAAGAATAGTTCCATATTGTGGAATCAGTCTTTGTCTCTGCTGCTGGTAGATTGGGCACTCAGCAGTGGTTATAGCCAAGTTGGCCTTCGTGAATGGAAGTCCATTTTGCTGAACTCATGCATAACTTCCATCCCTGCCATCATTGCCACTTTGTTCATGAGCCCATTGGGCAATGACAAGAGTGGCTGGGGAAAGAGAGTGACTAGTTTTGGAGGCTGATAAATCCCAATATCAGCAGGCAGTATGGCAGATTGCTGGTGTCGGAGGCTGATGAATCCAATATCAGCAGGTAAGATGGCAGGCTGTTGGCTCACCGGCTGTGAAGGGAACAATCCCAAGATTGTTAGGCAATATAGCAGGCCCACTGGTTCAACTCCAAGAACTGGAGATGATGTCGAGCCAGATGTGGGATCTAGATCAAGCAAAAAACCATAGATCTTTGCCAGAACCTCCATATATATATTGGCCACACCCTGAGTAAACTCCCTCTCAACTGTTTGGCTGCTCATAGCAGATATTATCACAGGTGATAACTACATCACAGCTGATAAACTACTGAGAATCATGGCCCAACCAACTTGACACACAACCTAACTATTACAGATACCATGTTTGGTAAAGTAGAGGGTCAGCAAAAAAGACAAAGACCCCTAACGAGAAGAATTGACACAATTGCTGTAAAAAATGTTCTCAAACATAACAATGATTGTGAGGATGGCACAAGACCAGGTAGTGTTAAGTTTTATTGTGCAGACAGCACTTCCCAGCGATAACAACATTGAGCTGGTGCTTTTCAAATGGCTTAGAAATTTTCTACAAGAGACAGAGCACACAGTGATAAAATTCTCATAGATGTGCAACCATGACATATCTATGGGAATGTTACTGGAAAATTCCTGTAGAGCTGTATTTAGGAAGTAATCAGTTCCCTGATGTGATGATGCACATACACACATGCACATGTATGTACACATATGTACATACACACATACACACACCCTTTGTCTTACTAGCTAAAGAACCATATTAGGGAGTCAGTTCCTCCTGCTCTTGGGGTACCCATTCCACATTCTGTGTCTGGGTCTGCCCCCATTAGAACACTTTTACTCTCCAATGTGGGGTTTACTGGAGTGCTGAAAGGAAGGGTTGATTGGGCCCGAGACAGTTAGAAAACAACAGAGCATCTCAGCAGAGCCTTGAGGAGTCTACCAGTTCAGCAGGCAGGATATAGGAAAACAGGCATTTCTCCTTCTTGGCCAAGGTATGGAAACTTTTGGCTTTTTCCAGAAACTTGATACAGATATACCTCATTTTATTGTGCTTTGCTTTATTGCACTTCACATTTATTGCATGTTTTATAAATTGAAAGTCTGTGGCAACCCTGTGTCAAGGAAGTCTGTCATCACCATTTTTCCAGCAGCATGTGCTCACTTTGTGTCTCTGTGTCACATTTTAATAATTTTCACAATATTTCAAACATTTTCACAATGCTGTCACACACTTAATAGACTACAATATAGTGTAAACATAACTTATATGTACACCTGGGAAACCAGAAAATTTGTGTGACTCATTTTATTGTGATATTTGCTTTATTGCAGTGGTGTAGAACTGAACTGCCATATCTCTAAGGTATGCATATACCTCCCTTAACTACTGAAAATTTGCCATGTTTATGGATGTGCATTCATATGTTAATTCTGAATATGTGTTAATTCTGAGTTATATTTTGTGCAGCTGTGTTAGTGCCTTGTATACAATATTTCTTTAATAAAGAGTTATTGAGACACAGTGTAGTGTGGTGGAATGAACATGGGCTTCACAGTTCTACAAACCTGGGTTAAAATCACAGCTTTGCTATCTCATAGCTCTGTGATCTTGACTTCAAGATCCTCTTCTGGCATCTACTCAACAGATAACGATATTAAAAATATTATTTGTTGGAAAATTTATAACCTTCCATGAAAATTCTCAAAGTTTCTAGTATTGTTTTAGGTGACCTAAATAATGGTTTTGTTAAAATTAAGTCACTTTATAAGTATTCTTCCTATGCATGAAATAATGCAATTGAAAGTAGAAGTCCCATTCACTTTAGTTTTATTAAGCATATACTCACCAGTTACCAGTTACCATGCCAGGCATGGGGCTACAAACAAGTGACTCATGGCTGCTTATCTAATGAAGTTCTTATATTTGTAGGGAGATCAGTAACTAGATCAATTAGTAGAGTGAAAAATGTGTTTGAAGTGCTGAGGGAGTACAGATGGGGAAAACAGTTTTGTTTGAATAGAGAGAGAAGAAAAAGTTTATCAGTCAGGGATCTTGGATACAACCACAGAAACCAGTTCTAGCTATCTTAAACCAGAAGAAAATTTATTGGAGGGGTATTAGGGGCTCCTTGCATTGATGTGAGGCTTCAGGGCCAGGCATGGGGAATGGGCTGGAAGAAACAGAACTGCTAGATGGGCCTAAGTTACGAAGCTGAAACAGTTGGGTCCTCATTATACCTCTGCTACTGCTGCTGTCACTGTGGTCTTCATCTGTCCCTCTTTGTCATTTATTCAAGATTCAGATTCATGGAACAGTAACTGTCTGAGCCCAAGTCAGGTACCACCCCTCACTAGTCTAGGATAGAGAGTGTTTAGATATTTGACCCCAACTAAGAAATAGGACAGCTTCCAGTTTGGAAATAGGACAATATCTTCCCCCAGACTCTCTGATGCTGGGTTTACTAGGGTTCTGAAAGGAAGGTTTGATGGTTGTATGGCCACCTGGCACATGCTGAGCTCTTGTCTCAGCAACAAGAGCCTGCTTCCAAGTAGAGACAGGCAGCTTTGAAGCAGCTTTATACCTCATTCACAGTTTCACTTCAGGATGGGGAAAGATTTGGTCAGATGCCCCTGGACATTGGCACAGGAGAACCTGTGCCCAGGTCTGTCTTGCAGGGCACACCTAGCTGATTCTGTTTAGCTCATACATTTCTTCTTGACTTGAGCCTGAGCTAGAGATCAGCCCTTGTTCTTTGGAAGAAGCCAAAGTTTAGTTGCCTGTCATGTTTAAGCGCCTTCTCAGAACTCTTACTCTTTAGAACTGCAGTGAGAAACAGCAGGCATCAGAGTTGAATTCCTATCACCTTTTCTCCCTCCTCATCATCCTCTTTTCAGCCTGCACATTTAGATACACAGGTAAGCTCTGCTTTTGCTTGCCTCTTGCTCATTTCAAGTAGCATATTACCCCGCACCTAAAGACAGCCTCTGCCTCGCTCATAGGCAGGAATTTTATTTTCCATCATTACTTTCTAAAAGGTGTTCAACTAGAAAATTGCATATTATTTCCTCTGCAAAGGTTTTTCCCTGTTGCCTTTGTGTAGCATACAGCTGTCATAACCACAGTTCATATTTTGTGTGCCTGTGTATGGAAGAACATGGTGCAGGAAGAGAGATAATCAGGCCATCCTCTTGGGCAGCAGCCTTCTAGTTCGGCTTTTATGAACTGGATTTTAAAAAATAAATAAATCAGATCATATCAGTCTCTGGCTGAAAGCTCTCCAGTGGTTCCCCACTCTCATAGACTGTGTGTGAATGCCTTTCCAGTCCTGTGAGGCAGGCCCTGGTGAACTGGCCAGCTCACCACTCTTCCCATTCCTCCCACCCTACCTCCATTTACTTGTTATTTTTCAACCACACAGTCTGCTCCTGTCCCTTGAACATGTCACATTTGTTCCCATTAGGGGCCTTTACATTTGTTTTTCCTCTTCCAGGTGTTAACTGGTAGCATAGTGCCTAAGGCACTTGACTGCTTACCAGAAGGCTGGTGGTTCAAACTCACCAGCCACTCCTCGGAAGGGAAGTTGGGCAATCTACTTCCCTAGTGATACCACCTCGGAAACCCAAGGAGGGGTCACTATGAGTCGGGTCCAACTCGATGGCACATAACAACAACAAGAAGATCTTACTGGGCCTATCTCTTTATCATTCAAGCCTCAGTTTAATTGTTACCTTCTCTAGAGGCCCTTCTCTGGTCACCCAGTATAAATTAGCGCCCACCCTCATTTCTAGGCCATCACCCCAGTCTTTAGCCCTGTGTCACTGCCTGAAATCTTACTCTTTGATTAGCTTATATTCATCTAGCCATCTACTCAAGAGTGTCAACCTGAAGAAAGCCAGGAGTTTGTGTATCTCCTTCTTCACAGTATCACTAGCTCCTAGGTGAGTCTTGAGTACACAGAATTTCATGTTTTTTACTAATGGGCAAACTGGACAAACAAATGACATGCACAGCGTGAGTGTGAGTATGGAAGTGAGAGTGGGAAGAGACACGGGGGCAGAGCAGCAATTTTGTGAAGAGCTGGGAGGGGAGAGGGCACTCTGGGGAGTCAGTGGTGTCAGGCCAGGCTGGGTATGGCCACCCAGACCTGTGCTCAGCTGTTCTGGGTGAACCAGGCCTACCTGCTGTAGAGAAACCAAACTCCATGACTCTGGCCTTGGAGGGAATAAAGGTAACAGCTGTGGCTATGGCCCCAGAGTGTGCATTCCCTGTCCACAGGAAGAAGCATCTCATCCATAGTCAATTATTGACATGTCTTACAATTTTTATATGGAAATAAATTGTTTTTCATTGTGATTTTGGTGAAAGTTTATACAGCAAGTTGGTTTTCCATTAAATAATTCATATACATTTTGTTTTGTGACATTGATTGCAGTCCCCACAATTTAACAACATTCTTCTGAGTTCTTCCTTGTGTTTACCATTTCTTTTTGTCTTTCTTTCCTGTCCTTTCTTGCATTCTGAATTTTATCCCTGAGCAAATACTGATTTTTTAATCTCATATGTTGATTTTTCTAAGGAGTGTGTACCTCTGTGGTGTTACTGTTTACCTTATAGGCCCATCCATCATTTATCTGAAAGTCAAGCCATGGGGGTGAGTTCATTTTCAAGCTTGAAGGGTGATTAAGGGCCATAGTCTTGGAGGTTCCATCAGTCTCTGTCAGACCAGTAAGTCTTGTCTTTTCTTTATGATTTTGAGTTTTCTTTCATACATTCCTCCCACTGTATCTTGGATCTCCTATTGAGATGCCTTTCAGAAAGGTCAGCAGTGGTAGCCAGGCACCATCTAATTCTGGCATCAAGGTCATGAAGGCTGGGGTTCACAAAGTCCATTAGTCCTTTGGACTAATTATATCCTTGTGTCTTTGATTTTCTTCACTCTTCTTTGCTCTGGACAGGAAAAGACCAGTAATTGCATCTTAGACAGCTGCTCAAAAGCTTTTAAGACTCTAGTCTCTACTCATTCTGTCTGTGGAACATTGTTTTTTGTGGACTGTGTTATGCCACTTGACCTTACTATCCCCCAAGGCTATGGTTCTGAGCTCCCAGGCTAGCAGCTCATTCCTTCAAGGTGTTTGGTTATGGCTAAGAAGTTTTCATAACTTTGTCTCCTGTGTGCTCTACTATATTCATGAATATATGTGAAGCACATATAAATACTATGTGGATGTGAAACAGGCAGAAAGTGGCAGGGCCTGAAGGGTTAACTAAAAACACAAGCTGCAAGCCTAACTACTGTAACTAAAGGCCAAACCACATCCTGAAACATAGGGTACAAAAGTAACCAGCAACCTCCCCAGCTCTGTGCTTTACCTTCTTGCAAGATTTTCTTTACAGGTGTTTTTCAGGCAACCTAGTTTTCAGCTCTCTAAGCATGTGTACATCACCTTGAGGCTGCTACTGTATGACCTTCCTGGGGTGGCAGTATTGAGGTAAGGACACTGACCAGGAATCAAACTTATGCCCAGAGGGACAGCACATGTACAGCATCCCATAAGTCACATCAGGTATCCCAGCAGCCCTTATGATTCATGTCAAGTATCCCAGCAACCTCTGCAATTCCAGCACGTGCACCCAATTTCCATAGTGCTACCCCTTTCTAGGAAACTACCACCCCTTAGAAAATCCCCACCTACTCCACAACCCTTGAAAACCCCAGGAAATCTTTGTCTCCACTTGCAAGCTACTTTCTCTTTAATAAAGCTTTGTTTGTGTGGAAAGTCTGAGCCTCTCCTGGTCATTCTTGGTCAGTAGAAAGCAAGAGATTGATGAGGCTGACCCCTGTTGGGGAAGGGCTTCCGGCAACAGATGTATCCTCTGTCAAACCTATTTATGTTCATGGCTGTAGTCTCATTTGCCCTCTCACTTCTATTCAGCATGAGTGTCTATCTGTGTATCTACTTAAACATGACTGTTATTACAGGATTATGTATATAATAATATTCACCTCTGTTGCTCTTCCCAGTTCTTCTTTCCCTTCATCATTTTGTACTGGCCTCCCTTTTTTTGTATGTTGCCTTTCCCTTTACCCAATGTAATATCTAATATTCCAATGTAATATGTGTCTACCCTCTAGTCAGTGATTTACCCTCTCTTCCCCTCTCACCTCTGGTAACCTTCAAAGAATGACTTTATCTGTGTGTAAACCTTTTATTGATTTTCACAGTTTTTGAATGAGTGGTTTCATATAATATTTGCCCTTTTGTAATTGACTAATTTTATTCAGCATAATTTCCTCTAGGTTCATCCAAGTTTCAAGGATGCATCATTGTTCTTTAATGTTATATAGTTTCCAATGTGTGTATGTACCATAGCTTGTTAGTCCATTCATCCATTGGTGAACACTTACATGGTTTCAGTTTTTTTGCTACTGTGAGTACTTCTGTGATGAATATGGGCATACATATACATATATTTGTGTCATAACTCTAATTTCTCTATAACATATACCTAGTAGTGAGATTGCCAGATCATATGATATTTTTATTTCCAACTTTCTAAGGAAGTGCCATACTAATTTCCACAGTGGTTGTACTATTTTAGTCTCCCTACAGTTTTTGAGGGTTCTGGTATCTCCACACCCTTGCCAGTGCTTTTTATTATCTGTTTTTTTGAACTTTGCTATTGATGCTGGGGTGAGATGATAATCTTATTTTTGCGATTTGTATCTCTCTAATAGCTAATGGTTGTATTTCTTCATATGTTTATTGGCTGCCTGAATGTCTTCTTGGTGAAGTGTCTATTTATGTCCTCTGCCCATTTTTTAATTGGATTGTTTGTCTTTTTGTTGTTGAGGTATTGAAGGTTTCTATAAATTTTAGAGATTGACTCCTTGTCTGATAGGTTGTTGCCAAATATTTTCCCTAGTCTGTAGGTTCTCTTTTTAGTCTTATAGTGAAATCTTTCGATGCACGTAAATATTTAATGTTGAGAATGTCTCAGTCATTTAGTGTGTCTTCTGCTGCTTGTACATTTTTAGTTATGTTTCATAGTGTATTTATGCCATGTATCAGGGCCCTTAAGTTTGCCCCTATTTTATCTTTGATGATCCTTATAGTATTGGGTTTTACATTTAGGTCTTTGATGCATGTTAAGCTAGTTTTTATATATGGTTAGAGATAAAGATCTTGTTTCATTTTTCTGCAAATAGATACCCAGTTTTGCCAGCACCATTTGTTAAAGAGACTATGTCTTCCCCATTTAATGGGTTTTGGCACTTTGTCAAAGGTCAGCTGTTCATAAGTGGATGGATTTACTTTTGTTTTCTCAGTTCTTTTCCACTGATCTATGTGTCTGATATTCTACCAATAACAGGCTATTTTGACTACTGTGGCTGTGTAGTTGGTTTTGAGGTCAGGGACTGTGAAGCCTCCTACTTTATTCCTCTTCTTTAGTAGTGTTTTGCTTATCTGGGGTCTCTGTCTTTTCATGTGAAGATGGGGATTAGTTTTTCCATCTCTTTAAAAGATAATAGAATCTAGATCGAACTTGCATTATATCTGTAGATCACTTTGGGCAATATAGACATTTTCATGCTATTCAGTCTTCCTATCCACAAGCATCACGTAGTCCTTCATTTATGTAACTCTCTTTTAGTAGTGTTTTGTAGATTTCTTTGTATAAGTCTGTTTGTCTCTGGTTAGATTTATTACCAAGTAGTTAATCTCTTGGGTGGCTATTATAAATTATATTGTTTTCTGATTTCCTTTACAAAGTTCACCTTGTTAGTGTAGAAAAATCTGACTGATTTTTGTATGTTGGTTTTTCACCCTGACAGTTTACTGAATCCTTCTATTAGCTCCAGTAGTTCTCTTGTTGTGTCCAGGATTTTCTGTGTATAGCATCATACCATCTGCAAATAGATGGTTTCACTTCTTTGTTGATTTGGGTGCCTTTGTTTCTTTTTCTTGCTTTATTGCTCTAGCGAGGACTTCTAACAGAGTAACAAATAGGAGAGGTGATAAAGCACGTCCTTGTCTTGTTCCTGTTCACAGGGGGAATGTTTTCTATCTCTTGCCATTGAGAATATTGTTGACATTGTGTATATAATTTAATTATGTTGAGGAATTTCCCTTTTATTCCTGTTTTGCTGGGCGTTTTTATCAAGAATATGTGTTAGATTTTGTCAAATCTGCACCAATTGATATGGTCTCCTTATAATTCTATTAAAGTTTGATTAATGTTCTTTCAGCTCTTTCATTGGATACGGAGATATTTATTATGTTTATGTTTTCATGTTTGACTGATTCTTTAATCATTTTATAATGTTTGTCCTTGTCTCTTTTGTTGCTTTTTGCCTTAAAATCTATTTTATCAGAAATTAATATTGTCACTCTTACTCTTTTTTGGTTGCCATGTGATTGATACACATTTTTCTGTTTTTAGCTTAGCTTTGTCTTTATGTCTAAGGTGTATCTCTTGTAGACAGCATATTGATGGGTCATGTTTTCTTACCATTTTGCTACTCTATTACTCTTGCCTGGTGCACTTAATCCATTTATATTCAGTGTAATTATTATTATTATTATTTTCTTTTTATTGTGATTTGGGTGAAAGTTTACAAAGCAAACTCACTTTCCATACAGCAGTTCACACACATATTGTCTCATGACATTGACAACAATTTACCCCAGTGCAACAGCTCTCCTCCCATTTCCTCCTGATAGCTACCTCTTCCCTGTGTCCATCCCTCCATGCACTTCTGCTCCCTGAACTGTCTCCCTGTGCATAAACAGCCCTTCTTTCTCCCATAATTGTTCTCTCCAAGCAGTGTATCTACCTCAGGTATGTGTTCAACTCTTAAGCCTGTTTTTTGTTTGGCTGGAAGCCAGAGGTATGGGTTCAATTCCAGACCTGAAGGGCAGCTAGGGACCATAGTCTCAGTGGTTCCACCAGGCTCTATCAGAGCAGCAAACCTAGTCATCCCCCCACCCCCCACCTTTTTTCTTTTTCCAAATGATTTTGAGTTTTGTTCTTCATTGTTCTACCTCTCTATCCAGGATCTCCTACATAGATTCTGCTCCTTGTGGTTGACAGTGGTAACCAGGCGTCCTCTAGTTCTTCTGGTCTCATAGTCCTATAAGCTCAGGAATGCATAGTAGACCAGTCACGAGGACTAATTGTTTCCATGAATCTATGTTTTTTTTTCATTCTTCTTTGCTCTGGACGAGGAGAGACCCATCGTTGCATCTAGATGGCAGCTTGCAAGCTTTTAAGATCCCATTCGCTACTCACCAAAGGAGGAGGTGGAACAATGTTTTGTGCAGTATGTTATGCCAATTGAGCTTGATGTCCCTTATGACTATGGTCCCGAGCCCACAGGTTGAACTACTCACTCCCTCTGGGTAGCTGGCTGTGACCAAGAAGTGACTACAACCTTGTCCCTTGTCAGCTCTACTGTACCTCTGGGAATTCTTACAGAACATACAAGTACACTTGTAGAACCATTGTCTGCCAACCCTATCCATGGTCTTGGGTACACTCCCTGCTGCATAGACATACCTAATAGTTCAGCATATCCACTTATCTATCCAACTGTATACCCGTGTTTGGCTTCACTGACAGCGCAGTACTGTATGTGCAAAAGGGTTCATCTTTGTTGTCTACACCTCCCATGTACCTCTCTATGTCTTCCTCTTCCTCAGTGCCACCATGTTGATCACTCACATTTGGTACAATGCCCTTCTCTTCACCCAAATCAATACTTCTCTCTACCTATCTGACAGTGTTCCGCCCTTCATCTCCCACCACTGGTAACCAACAAAGAAAATTTCCTTCCGTATATAAACCATTCCTTGACTTTTACAATAACGGACTAATACAATATTTGTCCTT
>NW_006922430.1:136382-138030 GCF_000298275.1 Orycteropus afer afer
GTTGGTAATTTTTTGATGACCTGTTCAATTTCTTCTTTTGAGATGGGCCTATTCAACTTTTCCACATCAGTCTATGTTAGTTTAGGTAAGTAGTGTCTTTCTAGAAATCTGTCCATTTCTTCTAGATTTTCAAATTTGTTGGAGTACAGTTCTTCTTAGTATCCTGATATTCTTTTTATTTTGGTTGATTCTGTTGTAATGTCACCCATTTCATTTCTTATTTGTGTTATTTGTATTCCCTCTCTCTTTTCCTTCGTTAAATTTGCTGATGGTATGTCAATTTTATTAGTTTTCAAAAAACCAACTTCTAGTTTTGTTGATTTTTTCTATTGTCTTTCTAATTTCTGTTTCATTAATTTCTGCTTAAATCTGGATTATTTCATTTCTTCTGGTGACTGTAGGCTTTTCTTGCTGTTCTTTTCCTAATTGTTGGAGATATTGATTTAATGTGCTGATTTTGGTTCTTTCATCTTTTCTGATGTGTGCATTGATTGCTATAAATTGGCCTCTGATCACTGCTTTTGCTGTGTTTCAAAGATTTTGGTATGTTGTATTTTTATTTTCATTTGAGTCAAGGAATTTTTTAATTTCACTTTTTATTTTTTTCTTACCCAGTCTTTCTTAAGGAGGGTGTTGTTCGGTTTCCATGTGTTTACTCTTTTTCCATTAATCTTCCTATTTTTTTTTTTTAATTGTGATTTGGGTGAACATTTACAGAGCAGATATACTTTCCATACAGCAGTTTACATACACTTTGTCTTATGACATTGACCACAATTTAGCACAATGCAACATCTCCCCTCCCACTTCCTCCCAATAGCTACCTCTTCCCTGTATCCATCCCTCCATGCACTCCTACCCCCTGAGCTGTCTCCCTGTGCCTGAACAGCCCTTCTTTCTCTTATGCTTGTTTTCTCCAAGGACTGTATCTACCTCAGGTAAATGCTCAACTGATATGCCTGTCTATTGTTTGGCTGGAAGCCACAGGTATGCGTTCAATTCCAGACTTGAAGGGCAGCTAGGGGCCACGGTCTCAGTGGTTCCACCAGGCTCCATAGGGCCAGCACACTGGTTTCCCGCTTTTCTTTTTTCTCCAAATGATTTTGAGTTTTGTTCCACATTGTTCTCCCTGTCCATCTAGAATCTCCTACAAAGATCCTCTTCCAAGTGGTTGACAGTAGTAGCCAAGCACCATCTATTTCTTCTGGTCTCATAGTTGTAGGCTGCAGATCGGATGGTGTACCAGTTGGTAGAACTAATTGTTTCCATGAATTTTTTGTTTTCTTCATCTTCTTGGCTCTGGACGAGGAGAGACCCATCATTGCATCTAGATGGCAGCTTGTAAGCTTTTAAGATCTCAGTCGCTACTCGCCACAGTAGGAGGTAGAACAATGTTTTGTGTAGTATGTTATGCCAATTGAGCTTGATGTCCTCTGTGACCATGGTCCCAAGCCCACAGGTTCAACTACTTGGTCCCTCTGGGTAGCTGGCTGTGACCAAGCAGTGACTACAGCCTTGCCCCTTGTCAGCCCCATTATATACCTGGGAATTCAGATCATACACGTAAAATTATTGGACCACTGTCTGCCAACCCTCTGCATGTTCTTGGGTGCACTCTCCACTTCATATGTTGTTGTTATTATGTGCC
>NW_006922430.1:139089-140397 GCF_000298275.1 Orycteropus afer afer
CCTTGTCAGATATGTCATTACCAAATATTTTTTCCCCATCTGTAGGTTCTCTTTTGACTCTTCTGGAGAAGTCTTTGGAAGCGCACAAAAATTTAATCTTTAGAAGGTCCCAATCATCTGGCTTCTCTTCTGCTGTTTGTGCATTTTTAGTTATGTTTGATATTCTATTTATGCCATACATTACAGCCCCTAAATTTGCCCCTAGTTTTTCCTGAGGAACTCTATAGTTTTAAGTTTCACATTTAAGTCTTTGATCCATCTGGAGTTAGTTTTTGTGTAAGTTGTGAGGTACAAATCTTGTTTCAGTTTTCTGCAAATGGATCTCTAGTTTTGCCAGCACCATTTATTAAACAAACATTCTCTTCCCCATTTAATGTTTTTTGGCCCTTTGTGAAAGATCCGCTGACCATAAATCGATGGATCTATATCTGGGTTCTCAATTCTGTTCCATTGGTCTATGTATCTGTCATGAAACCAATACCAGGCAGTTTTGACTACTGTGGCTGTATAGTAGGTTTTGAGATCTGGCACTGTGAGACCTCCTACTTTGTTCTTCTTCTTCAGTAGTGCTTTGCTTATCCGAGTTCTCTTTCCTTTCCATATAACAATCTTCCTATTGTTGATTTCTAATTTTATAGCATTGTGATTTGAGAAGATACTTTGCAGTATTTTAATGTTTTTAATTTACGAAGACTTGCTTTATGGCCTAACGTATGGTCTATCATGGGAAATATTCCATGTGCACTGGAAAAGAATGTATGTTGTCCTGTTGTTGGGTGAAGTGCTCTGTAGATGTTTATGAGGTCAAGTTGTTCTATTGTATAGTTTAGCTCTTCTTCATCTTTGTTGAGTTTCTTTCCGATTGTTCTATCTTTCATTGAAAGTGGTGTATTATTCTTCTGCTGTGACTGTGCAGTCATATATTTGCCTTTTCAACTCTTTTGAAGTCTGATTTATGTATTTTTCTGCTCTTTCATTGGGTCCATAGATACTTATTATGGTTATATCTTCTTGTTCAGTTGATCCTTTAATATTATAAAATGTACTTACTTGTTTTGTATGGTGGTTTTTGCCTTAAGGTCAATTTGATCAGAAATTAATTTTGCCACTCTGCTCCTTTACTGTTGCCATTCACTTGATATATCTTTTTCCAACCTTTGATATTTACTCTATTTTTGTCTTTTTCTCTACCGTGTGTCTCTTGTAGCCAGCATATTGATGGATTTTGTTTTCTTATCCAATCTGCAACTCTCCATCTCTTGAGTGGTGCATTTAATCCATTAACATTCAGTGTAATTATTGACAAGT
>NW_006922430.1:140497-141399 GCF_000298275.1 Orycteropus afer afer
TTGTTTCCAACTTTTTACTGTTGTAAATAGTGCTGTGATGAGCATGGGTGTGCATATATCCGTTCCTGTCATGTCTCTCACGTCTTTAGGGTATATACCTAGTAATAGAATGGCTGGATCAAATGGTATTTCTATTTCCAACTTTTTAAGGAATTGCCATACTGCTTTCCACAGTGGTTGTACCATTGTACAGTCCCACCAGCAGTGTATGAGGGTCCCAATTTCTCTGCATCCTCACCAGCATTTGTTATTTTCTGTCTTGTTGCACTTTGCTTATAGTGCTGGGGAAAGATGGTATTTCATTGTTGTTTTGATATGCATCTCTCTAATGGCTAATGATTGTGAGCATTTATTCATATGTTTGTTGCCCACCTGAATATCCTCCTTGGTGACATGTCTATTCATGTCTTCTTCCCATTTTTGAATTGGATTATTTGTCTTTTTGTTATTGTGGTGTTGGAGTTTTCTGTAAATTCTAGAGATTACTCCCTTGTCAGATATGTCATTGCCAAATATTCTCTCTCAATCTGTAGGTTCTCTTTTGACTCTTTTGGTGAAGTCTTTGGAAGCACATAAGAATTTAATATTTAGAAGGCCCCATTCATCTAGTTTCTCTTCTGCTATTTGTGTATTTTGGGTTATGCTTGATAATCTATTTATGCCATATATTGTTGTTGTTGTTGTTATGTGCCGTCGAGTCGGACCCAACTCATAGCGACCCCTCCTTGGGTTTCCGAGGCAGTATCGCTACGGAAGTAGGATTGCCCAACATTCCTTCCGAGGAGTGAGGAGTGCCTGGTGGGTTTGAACCGCCAGCCTTCTGGTTAGCAGGCAAGTGTCTTAGCCACTATGCTACCAGAGCTATGCCATATATTGTTGTTGTTGTTGTTATGTGCCGTCGA
>NW_006922430.1:143142-152533 GCF_000298275.1 Orycteropus afer afer
TTTCAGTACTCCATGCATCTGGAATGTCTTTGCAGTTCCCAACAAGCAGAGCCTGTTTTTAAGTCCCTGGAATCTGGGACCACACTGTCGCTTTAAATATCCAAAATGGTCAAGCCACTTGTAAACATTCAAAATGGTTGTGCTTTCCGGATCAGTGAAAGTCCACAGCTCAGCCCACCTTACTCTCCGCTGTTTCACCTTTTATTTCCCAGCTGCCAGAGCAGTCCTCCGTGCAGTCCCTAGCTAGTAGGGCTAATTTTTATGTTAATTATTAGTCCTACCACCACTAAGCAATATCCAAGCTCTCTGTGCGGTCAGGATCGCTGCCCGACTGGAGCTCCGTATGTCTCCATTTTTGGTATTTTTGTGCAAATTCTTCTATTAGGTGGAGTTTAGTCCATTTCTATATCCTTCCCTTCAAGGTTCAGGGGTCCAGGATCGTCTTCTGTATCTGTGTTAATTGGTTTCCCTTTTCTTTGTTGAAGAGGGTCTGTGCCGTCTTTCTGCCTATTCCGCCATATTACTGGAACTCCATCACAGTGTAATTATTGATAGGCATGAATTCAGTGCTGTCATTTTGCTGTGGAGTTATGTGTGTGTGTGTGTGTATCTGGTGTTTTTTCTTTCTTTTTTTAATATATTTTCCTGTGTTCAATTCATTTGGTTTATGGATTTTCTTATTTATTTAGTCAGTTAATTGTGATTTGAATGACAATTTACAGAGCAAATTCACTTTCCATGCAACAGTTCACATACACTTTGTTTTAGGACATTGACTACAATTTACCCCAATGCAATAGCTCCCCTCCTACTTCCTCCCGATTGTTACCTCTTCCCTGTGTGGATTTTCTAATTTCTTTTGTTGCTGTTGTTTTAGTGTTTTCTGGGACTTTATGATTTTCTTCTTTTTTATTTTAGTGAGAAGGTTTATTGATTTTCTTTATGGTTACTTTCTACTTTATTGTTATCTTCCCAAGTTTAAAACAGTTTGTTCTATCTTGATATTGTCTTGACTTCCTCTCCATTCATAAGTTTTATAACTACATAATTTATTCCATCTTTTTTCCATGTAGTTATCATCACTTACAAATTGACATCTCTAGTTACATATTTTCAGTCTTGTAGGTTTATTTTAATTTTTATACTTCTATGTTATTGTTGTTAGGTGCTGTCAAGTTGGCTCTGATTCATAGCAATTATGTGCAGAACAGACTAAAATACTGCTTAGTCCTGTACCATCCTCACAGTCTTTGCTATCCTTGATCCCATCATGGCAGATCCCATCATGGCAGGCACTGTTTCAGTCCATCTGTTTGAGGGTCTTACCCTTTTTTGCTGACCCTGTACTTTTTCAAACATGATACCTTTCTCTAGTGACTGGTTACTTCTCATTAGCAAAAGTAGATGAGACAAAGTCTGGCCATTCTCACTTCTAAGGAGCATCCCAGCTATACTTCTTCCAAGACATATTTGTTTGTTCTTCTGCAACTCCATGGCATTTTCAGTATTCTTTGCCAACATCACATTTGAAAGGTATCAGCTCTTCTTTAATGTTCTCTATCCATTGTCTAGCTTTCACATGCATATGAGGCGATTGAAAATGCCATGTCTTGTGTCAGGTGCACCTTGGTCTTCAAAGTGACATCTTTGTTCTATAACACTTTAAGGAGGTCTTTTCCATCTGATTTATCCAGTGCAATACATCATCTGATTTTTTTACTGGTGCTTCTTTGATGGGCATTGATTGTGGATCTGTGTATAATGAAATTACTGACAACTTCAATCTTTTCTCTGTTTTTCTTTATGTTGCTTATTGGTCCATTTGTGAAGATTTTTGTTGTCTTTATGTTGTAATGTAGTCCATATTGAAGACTCTGATCTTTGATCTTCATCAGTGAGTACGTCAAATCATTTTCACTTTTAGCAAGCAAGGTTGTGTTATCTGCATGGTTGTTAATGAGTCTTGCTCCAATCCTGATGCCTTGTTCTTCAGATAGTTTAGCTTCTCAAATTATTTGCTAAGCATGAAGATTTAATAAGTATGGTGAAAGGACACAACCCTGACTCACACCTCTCCTGATTTCCAGGTGATTTTTTTTTTGTGTGTTAATCTCTGGTCATTGTTGGTCCTGTGTGAGGGACTCCCTTTAGTATTTCTTGTAAGGTTGATCTGGTTTTTACAAATTCTCTTAATTTCTGTTTATCTAGGAATGTCCTAATTTCACTATCATAGTTGAGGTATAATTTTTCTGGGTATATGATTGTTAGTTGGCTGTTTTTTCTTTGAGGGTTTTATATTTCATACCATTACCTTCTCACCAGCATGGTTTCTGCTGAGCATTCAGACCTTAGTCTTAGTGGTTCTCCTTTGTAGGTGACTTTTTGTTTTTCCTGAACTTCTTTCGGGATTCTTTCTTCGTTTTTGGTTTTAGAAAGTTAGATTATGTCTTAGTGATTTTCTTTTGGTATCTATCCTTTTGGGAGTTCATTGAGCTTGTTGAATATGTATGCACTTGTCTTTCATAATATTAGGGAAGTTTTCTTCACCAAATATTTGATTTTTTTTTTTTTTTTTGGTCTCTTCTGTCTGTGGAATTCCCATCACATGTATGTTATTTATCTTGATGGTGTTCCACATAATTTATAGGCTTTCTTCATTTTCCTTCATTCTTTTTTCTGATTGCTCATCTAAGACATTAATATTAAGAAATAGATCTTAAATATTGGTTAATTTTGTTCCCCATTGATTCATTTCTCCTTTGTTCTTCCGTTGTGTCATCTGTTTTTGAAATTTTGGTATTAATCTTCTGAATATCCATTTGCTGTTTTTGTATTGCTTCTAATTTTAATTTTGTCAGTTTGTTCTACTGTTGTGCTTTTGAGTTGCTGTAGAGTATGTTTTCGTTTTCCTTGATTTTTGTGTCTGGTTTCCTCGGACTTTTCTCTCTGTTGAACAATTGTAATTATAATTGTTTTGAATTCCTTATCAGATCATTCCAATAGCATTTGTTCACCTGGAAGATTTTCTGGTGCTAAATTTTCACCAGCCACTCCTCGGAAGGAAGGTTGGGCAATCTACTTCTGTAGTGATACTGCCTCGGAAACCCAAGGAGGGGTCTCTATGAGTCGGGTCTGGCGTGACAACACATAACAACAACATATTTTGCTCACTTGTTTGAGCCATGTTGTCCTGTTTGTGTGTGTGCACATGTAATTTGAAGTTTTCTGTGTTTGCAAGACATTGTAGTGTTATTGCATTAATTTGTTGATTTTATGTTAGTTTGCTTTACTCGGAATTTTTGGTTTGTTTTCTTTTAAAATACCTTGCAGCAGGGCATGTGTGCTACTCTGATTGCTAGTTTGGCAGCATTGGGGCACTCACCACCCATCTCTGGGTGCATTTGTGAGCATGTTGGAGTGTGGCTGTGAGTTTCTAATTGCTGATCATGGCAGACTGGGTGGGTGTTGGCTGCTGTCTTTCATTGATCCAGTGGTGCTAGAGTAGGTGGTTATCTTCTCCTATTGGGTGGGGCAGCAGGTGTGGTGGGGATGGCTGGGCATTCTTGGTGCCTTGTGACTGCTGAGGGAAGATAGAAAGACAAAAAACAAGGAGCAATAGGGGGGAGATGGGAGACCTAAAAAGAAAGAGAAAATAAAGGAGAACAACAACAAAAACAAATATGGCACAGTAGTGGTACAATTGCTAGCTGCCAAACCCAGCTGTGGTGGAACTGTGATACTTGCTCTGCGAATTTGGAGTATCAGAAGCATGTGCTACATTCTTGTGGGCAGTAGTGCACCATTCAGCCAGAAACAAAAAAATAAGAAAAATAGGGGAATGGGTGAGGAAGAAAAAGGGAAGGGAAGGGAAACTTGAAGAACTGTGAAGAAAGGAAAAGAAGAGAAAAGGAAAAAACTGATACAAGTGTTATTCACCAACCTCATTTGCATTAGGTATGCAGAATTCACTCTCAAGTTATGGGCACTGCTATCTGTAGAGGGGGTAGGGCTTCCATTGCTGCCTGCCAGGAGAAGGTGTTCACCTGACCTATGGGTTCAAAATAAAAAAGGCTGGAGTGAAGAGGAAGAAAAGAGAACAGAAACACAATGGTGGGGGGAGTGAAGAACTAAGAAAAAGGGAAAGAGGAAAAAAAAATGTGGTTAGTCACAAGGTAACAAAAAAATAGGGGAAAAAGGGAAAAAACAGAAAAAAAAAAAAAAAAAAAGCACAGTCCTGGTGAAAGTGCTAGGTTCTTGTAGCACTTTCTGCATGGCAGGCAGTGCCCCCACTCTATGGGATCCCAAAATAGAAATAGGTCAAAGGAAGAGAAAGAAAAAAAAAGAAAAGGTGAGGCAAAAGAGGGAAGAACTAAGCAGAAAAGAAAAGAGAAAGCAGCAAAGCACTGCCAGTGGGTGGGAAAAGGTATGAGTGGCCACTGGGTGGGGAAGTGGAGCCACACCTCTGGTCACTGGGAGGTTCTGCAGTGTAAGGAGGGAATCACACCTCTCTGGTCACCTAGCACGATGTGGATGCTCATGCAGCCCTGGGGAAGTGGAACTTGTTATCTATTTCCTGTTCTAATTGGAGCACTATTTGCAATAATTCAAAATGACCATACTGTGCAGGTTGACAATTTACTCTCTTTATTCACGGTTTTCATTTAGTCTTTTCCTTTCCTTGGTATTTGATCTACTTCTTTATCCTTGTCTTTGAAGCTCTGTGTTACAGGGTGTCAATCTGTATCTGTTTTACTTGTTTTCTCAAGTCTCTGTTTTAGAGGGTCTGCATAGTTTGTCTAGTATGCCCTCTTGGATCTTCTTCCTGCAAATCAATTTTTTTTTAATGTACAAATTCCAGTTTTGTAAATGCTGGTGACTGATTCAGTTTAAAGCACAACCAAAACCCATCTGACAGACCAAACTAAAGAGGGTCATGAAGTTCATGGGCTAAAAGCTTGACTTTCCTCTTTCCTTTATTCATTCTTCCATCTATTCAGCAAATGTTTAGTGAACCTCACTATTGTGTTGCTTCCTGGATTGAAAGCCGGGGATAAGGGAATGAAAGTTTCCTGTCTTCATGGAGTGCATAATCTATGACCATGTTAGTGACATTTGAATAGTCCCCTGTAATGCAAGTTGATAAGTACTGTGATAGGGATGGGGGGAGGACTGACAAGGGGTTTCTGAGCCTGCTTGGTTTTCCAGAAGGGGTGGTGGCTATTTCTTTCTAGCCTTTCACCATGCAGGAGATCTGATCTGGGCTGTTGTCATTGTGTGCAAATCTGACGCTCCTCCTCTCTACTTTCCCATCACACTGTACACAGAGTGGTTATGTGTTTCATTTCAAACTCTTACTTTTTCTGTGTTTGAGAACACTATTAGAAACTGCAGAGATGATATTGGGGCTTCTCTAGACAATCTTGCTTCAGAAATTATACTGGATAGGGCCTTACTACTCCAGAAGATGAAACTATTACTTTGAAATTTTCATTCTGCCATGTACATGGGCAACTTAATTATTCTGTGCCTCATTTCTTCTCACCTTTAAAATGGATTTAGTAATAGTTGTCTGCCTCACAGGACCCTGTAGATACAATGGTGCAGCACTTGGCTGCTAACTAAAAAGATTGACAGTTCAAACTTACCAGCCATTCTATGGAAGAAAAGACCTGGCAATCTGCTCCTATAAGATTATAGCCTGAGAAACGCTATGGAGCAGTTCCACTGTATCATATAGGATTACTATGAAATGGAATTCACTTGACACCATAGGACATCAACAACTTCACAGGGTTGTTGTGTGAATTAAATGAACACTTTCGTAACTGTTTATTAACTTTAATAAATGGTCACTACTGCTTTCAGTGACATGTTCCTGCCTGTGTTTCATGAGGCTTCTCCAGTCTTCATTTTTGTTATGACCAAGATACTTGGTGTTGCTTACAGGAGTAATGTTTCATAGAGCTTGATACTTGCTATATCAGATGTGTTAGACACACGGTTAACCATGACTGAGAATTTGCTATCGTTTCCTTCTCTGTTGTCTTGTATTTTCTTACTTGGGATCTGTGGTGGAGAGCAGCCTCCTGTTGCCTAGGAGGCCATCTGCTCTGGGATCCCTCACACCTGAAACCTTGGTTCTTCCATCCTCCCAGATAGCAGCACCATGTCCACTGGCATGGGCCAGGTATGCTGGGGGCTTAGCTCCACAGCTTTTGAGTTGAGATTTGGAAGGAAACAGCATGAACAGACACAAGCCTTCAAAATGAGATCTATTTTCATGTGGCTTCTCTGATAATAAAAGAAAATAGGGGCTTCAGAGAGAGTCTATAATATTTCAGCAGATGGTCTGGTTAACAGAATGCTTTTTCAAAGTTTTCTGTGAGGCATCAGTGACTCTTAGAAAATGTGCATCAAGTAATGAGAAACAACAATGTGGTTTTGTACATGCCCTGTCCAAAGCCCTATTCTGAATTGCCTTCTCTTTCCTAGCATAGATAGGAGGTTTTGGAAGGTGAGGAAGGTGATCCTAGAGAAGGCCCTCTCTGGATTTCTCTGGATTCTAAGGAGTTAGGACTTAGTGCTGGGGTCAACAATGCCTGGGCAGATTTGACCCTTCCTCTTTTCTTCTGGGCTCTGGGGTCTACAGGACCAAGATACTAGTTGCTGGCAGTATGCCTGCCATTCTGCAGTATTATGATGAGCTGCAGCCTGTGTGCAGAGATGTGCTGATGCCATGGAACAGTGCCTGCCTATCTAAACTGGCTTATGAGAGAGTTGGACTTTTTAGGGGTAGCTCCTCCTTCAGTCCGAGAGCAGAAAACCCAGGCATTCCTGTGACACTTCATATGAAGGCAAAATCTCCGCAAACCCTTATAGTAACTCTATGAGGGAATTGAGGCTCAGAGAAATTAAGTACCCCACCCACAGTCTCATTGTAAGTAATTGGTAGAGCTGGAATTATCTTCATAAAGATTAGTATTTCTCTCCAAAAAATCAGCTTCTCAATAGACATTGTTCATTTTATTATTTTAGCAGATATTTACTGTGTGACACTGGGTATAAAGCAGTGAGTAAAACATAGCCCCTGACCTCCAGGAACTTACAGTCTAAACAAGTACAAGAGGTAAACAAATGAGGAAACACATGATTTGTTGTTTTTTAATGTACCTCTTTATGCACCCAAGTGCATATATATAACATTTTGTCATTTGACTAAAATTTAACAACTTATATATCCACATGTTGTTGTTATGTGTTATCAAGTCCGACCTGAATCATAGCGACCCCTCCTTGGATTTCTGAGGCAGTATCAATACGGAAGTAGATTGCCCAACCTTATTGAATACCATATTAACTATGTGAATGTATGCAGCTATGTATAGAAGACATATACAAGTCAAAGGTGCACAAATTTCATTTATCTTCACAATATATTAGTCAGGTAGATATAGTTTACCATTTTTAGGACCAGGAACCTGGGTGGAGTCATTGTTTTACTGTGCATCACTCACCCCCTGCAGTCAGTCAATCTTTTGTCACATACCCTTCTGTCCACCCCAGTAATCCAAGCCCTGTTAGTTCAGGTCCTCATTACCATCTCTAACCAGTCTTTTAATTGGTCTCTTAACCTTAGATCTTTCTTAATATTTGGATAATTTTATTTCAATATAATTGGTTTCCTTTTATTATTATTTATTTTTTGATTTTTATTGTGATTTCGGTGAAAGTTTACAGAGCAAATTCACTTTCCATACAACAGCTCACATACACTTTGTCCTGTGACATTGACTGCAATTTCCCACAGTGTAACAGCTCCCCTCCCATTTCCTCCCCATAATTAGCTCTTCCCTGTGTCCTGCTCTCCCATGCACTCCTGCCCGCCAAGCTGTCTCCCTGTGTGGACATAGCCCTTCTATTCTCCCATGACTGATATCTCCAAGGAGTGTGTCTACCTGATGGAAATGTTCAGCTCATATGCCTGCCTTTTGTTTAGCTGAAAGCCACCAGAGTCATTTCACTTCCAGACCTGAAGGGCAGCCAGGGGCCATAGTCTCAGTGGTTCCATCAGGCTCTATCAGACCAGCAAACCTGGTCCCCCCACACACACACATTTTTTTAAAAAAATGATTGGAAGTTTGGTTGCACATTGTTCTCCTGCTCTATCCAGGATCTCTGACGTAGATTCCGGCCCCCCCCCCCAAGTGTTTGACAGCGGTAGCGGGTCACCATCTAGTTTTTCTGGTCTCATAGTCATGTAGGCTGAGGATCATATGGTCTACCAGTCCCTTGGACTAATTGTTTCCGTGAGTCTTTGGTTTCCTTCATTCTTACTTTGCTCTGGATGAGGAGAGACCCATTGTTGCATCTAGATAGCCGCTAGCAAGTTTGTGAGATCCCAGTCGCCACTCACCAAAGTAGGATGTGAAGCATGTTTTTGTGTAGTACATTATGCCTTTTGAGCTTGATGTGACATTGGGGATAAAGCAATGAGTAAAACATAGTTCCTGACCTCCAGGAACTTACAGTCTAAACAAGTACAAGCAGGTAAACAAATAAGTAAACATATGATTTGTTGTCTTCTAATGTACCGCTTTATGCACCCAAGTGCATACACGTAAGAAGTTGTCTATGTCCATATGACATATGGTCCTGAGCCCACAGGTCCAACTATTCGCTCCCTCTGGGTAGCTGGCCATGGCCTAGAAGTGACTACAACCTTGTCCCTTGTCAGCTCTACTATATACCTGGGAATTCTCACAGAACATACCAATACACTTGTAGAAACATTGTCTGCCAACCCTATACATGGTCATGGGCACATTCCCCCCTGCATAGACATACCTAATTGTTCAGCCTGCCACCCATCTATCCACGTGTATATCAATGTTTGCCTTCACTAACAACACAGTACTGTATGTGCACAAGGGTTCATTTTTGTTGTCTATACCTTCCATGCACCTCTCTCTGTCTTCCTCTTCCTCAGTACCACCGTGTTGATCACTTACATTTGGTATATTGCTCTACTCTTCACCCAGATACTTGTCTCTACCTGTCTAACAGTGTTCCCTCCCCTCCCCTCCCACTTTCACCCAACAAGAAAATTTCCTTCCATATAGAAACCTTTCCTTGACTTTTTACAGTAACGGACTGTGGTGGTTATGTTTGTGTGTCAACTTGGCTAGGCCTGGTTGAGTGGCTGGGCAGCTGGATGTAGTATTCCTCATGATGAGACTGGTAATCAGCTCCATGGTGGAATCTACTGGGAGCAGCTGAGTAGCTGCCTTTGGGTATGTGGTCTGCTTCCTGTATATAAGGAGAAGCTTTCAGAATGGTCTCTAGCCTATGGCACACTTGAACCCTGCATGTAGCCATGTCATTGCTCAGCAGC
>NW_006922430.1:153978-155600 GCF_000298275.1 Orycteropus afer afer
TGACTACTGTGGCTGTATAGTTTTGAGATCTGGAAGTGTGAGACCTCCTACTTTGTTGTTGTTCTTTGCTTTTCTGAGGTCTCTTTCCTTTCCATGTGTAATTAGTGATTGGTTTTTCAATATCCGTAAAGAATGTTGATGGGATCTGGATTGGGATTGCATTGAATTGATTGCTTTGGGTAGAATTGCCATTTTCCCAGTGTTCAATTTTTCTATCCATGAGCGTGGTATGTTCTTCCATTTATGTATATTTCTCATGGTTTCTTGATAGTCTTTTTTAGTTTTATTTGTGTAGGTCTTTTGTGTCGCTGGTAAGATTTATTTCCAAGTATTTTATTTTTATTTTTGATAGCTATTGTAATTGGTATTGATTTCCTTACTTCTTTTTCAGCAATCTCTTTGCTGGTATAGAGGAAGCCAACTGATTTTCGGATGTTGATCTTGTATCCTGCCATGATGCTAAATGTCTTAATTAGTTTCAGTAGTGTTTTTTTTTTTTTTTTTTTTTTACCAAGTCTCTGGAGTTTTCTGTGTGTAGGTTCATATCATAACCAAATAGGGATAGTTTGACTTCTTCCTTCCCAATGTGGATGCCTCTGATTTCCTTTTCTTGCTTTAGTGCCCTGGCTAAGACTTCCAATACAACGTTGAATAGAAATGGATAGAGGGAATACTTGTCTGGTTTCTGTTCGCAAGGGAAATGGTTTCAGTCTCTCTCCATTGAGAATAATGTTGGCTGCTGGTTTTGCATGTTGTTGTTTGTTGTTGTGTGCCATCAGGTCTGTTCCGACTCATAACGACCCCTCCTTGCATTTCCAAGGCAGTATCACTACAGAAGTAAATTGCCCAGCCTTCCTTCCAAGGAGTGGCTGATGGTTTGAACTGCCAGCCTTTTGGTTAGCAGTCAAGTGCCTTAGGCACTATGCTACCAGAGCTCCTTTTGGTTTTGCATAGATGCCCTTTATGATGTTGAGGAATGTCCCTTTTACTCCTGTATTGCTGAGAGTTTTTATCAGGAATGGGTGTTGGATTTTATCAGATGCTTTTTCTGCATTGATTGAGATGATCATGTAGTTCTTTTCCTTTGTTTTATTTATGTGATGGATGATGTTGATTATTTTTCTTATGTTGAACCATCCTTGTATACCACTTGATCATAATGTATTATTTTTTTCATATGTTGTGGGAGTCTGTTGGCTGGTATTTTGTTGAGTATTTTTACATCTATATTCATGAGGAATATTGGTCTGCAGTTTTCATTTTGAGTGATTTCTTTGCCTAGTTTTGGTATCAAAGTTATGCTTGCTACAGAAAATGAATTTGGGAGGATTCCATCCTTTTCTATCTTCTGGAATAGTTTGAGTAGCATTGGTGTCAGTTTTTCTCTGAAGATTAAGTAGAATTCTCCAGTGAAACCATCTGGACCAGGGCTTTTTTTTTGTTGGTAATTTTTTTATGACCTGTTCAGTTTTTTTGTTTTTTTTTCCCCCCCGCAATTTGGAGGCTTTAAGTCCAAGTTCAAAGTGCCAGGCTCTAGGGGCTGGGTGAAAGCACCTCAACCTTCGGGTCCAGCTCTGCCTCCTGCTCCTGGCCCACTGGAGCTAGAGGCATTTATTCACTCA
>NW_006922430.1:156054-162639 GCF_000298275.1 Orycteropus afer afer
TAGTATGTTTCTAGAAATCTGTCCATTTCTTCTAGATTTTCAAATTTGTTGGAGTATAGTTCTTCATGGTATCCTGATATTATCCTTTTAATTCCTGTTGGTTCTGTTGTGACATTGTCCAATTCATTTCTTATTCATGTTATTTGTATTCTCTCCCTCTTTTCCTTTGTTAAATTTACCATTGGTTTCTCAAGTTTATTATCTTTTCGAAAAACCAACTTCTTGTCTTGTTGATTTTTTTCTATTGTCTTTCTATTGTCTGTTTCATTTATTTCTGCTTGAATCTTTATTATTTCTTTTCTTCTGGTGACTGTAGCCGTTTTTTGCTGCTCTTTTTCTAATTTTTGAAGATACTGTGTTAAGGTGCTGATTTTGGCTTGCTCTCTTTTTTGATGTGTGCTTTTATTGCTATAAATTGGCCTCTGATCACTGCTTTTGCTGTGTCCCAAAAACTTCGGTATATTGTGTTTTCATTCTTGTTTGACTCAAGGAATATTTTAATTTCATTTTTTATTTACTCTATTGCCTAGTCATTTACAAACAAAACCAAAATGCAGCCACTGCCATGGAGTTGGATCTGACTCATAGCGACCTCTCCTTGGGTTTCCGAGGCAGTGTCACTGTGGAAATAGATTGCCCAATCTTCCTTCCAAGGAGTGGCTGGTGGGTTTGAACCAGCAACCTTCTGGTTAGCAGTCAAATGCTTTAAGCACTACGCTACCAGATCAAGAAGGGTGTTACTCAATTTCTATGTGTTTGCTCTTTTTCCTTTTATCTTCCTATTGTTGATTTCTAATTTTACAGCATTGTGATCTAAAAAGATGCTTTGCAGTATTTCAGTGTTTTTAAATATATTGAGACTTGCTTTGTGCCCTAACGTATGGTCTATCTTGGAGAGTGTTCCATGTGCACTGGAAAAGAATGTGTATTGTGTTGTTGAGTGAAGTGCTCTGTAGATGTCTATAAGGTTAAATTGTTTGTGTTGTTTAGTTCCTCTGTGTCTTTGTTGAGTTTCTTTCCAGTTCTGTGATTGAATGTGGTGTATTAAGGTCTCCTACTATGATATGTTGGTTTTTAGTTGTGTTAAAGTATGGTTTATGTATGTTGGGGCTTTTTCATTAGGTGCATAGATATTTATTATCATTATGTACTCTTGTTATGTCCTCTTGTTCAGTCGATCCTTTGATCATTATATAATGTCCTTCCTTGGTGGTTTTTGTCTTAAAATCAATTTTGTTGTTGTTATGTGCCATCGAGTCGGAGCCGACTCATAGCGACCCCTCCTTGGGTTTCCGAGGCAGTATCACTACGGAAGTAGGATTGCCCAACCTTTCTTCCGAGGAGTGGCTGGTGGGTCTGAACCGCCAGCCGTCTGGTGAGCAGTCAAGTGCCTTAGGCACTATGCTACAGTTGCCTGCTAACCAGACGGCTGGCGGTTCAAACCCACCAGCCACTCCTCGGAAGGAAGGTTGGGCAATCCTACTTCCATAGTTGATACTGCCTCGGAAACCCAAGGAGGGGTCGCTATGAGTCGGGTCCGACTCGACGGCACATAACAAAATCAATTTTATCAGAAATTAATATTACCACTCCTGCTCTTTTATGGTTGACATTTGCTTGATATATCTTTTTCCAACCTTTGGTTTTTAGTCTATTTTTATCTTTCTAAGATGTGGCTCTTGTAAACAGCATATTGATGGGTTGTGTTTTCTTATCCAATCTGCAGTTTTCTGTCTCTTGAGTGGTATATTTAATCCATTGACATTATGGATTCAGCAAGTATGAATTATTGCTGTCATTGTGTTATGTGCCTTTTTTTAGTGTTGCTTATTTCTTTGTTCCATACAATTTTCTATGCTGAGCTCATTGTGTTTATTAATTGTGTTATCAGTTCCTTCATTGCTGTTGTTTTAGTATTTGCTAAATATTTGTGTTTGTCTTCTTTTTTATTTTGATGTGAAGGTTTATCATTTTTCTTTGAGGTTACCCTGTCATTTATAATTTTCTTTCCAAGTTTAAAGCAGTCTGTTCTATCTTGCAGTTGCCTTGACTTCCTCACCATTTAGAAGTTCTATACCTACACAGTTTTCCTCCTATTTTTGGTTTGTAGTTGTCCTCATTTGTCAATTGATGTCTCTGGTTCCCTGTTTCCAATCTTCTAAGCTTATTTATGTTAGATACTTCCATAGCTGGGTTGGTTTCTGGGTTATGTCATTGTGTGTTAATGGTTGTTTGCTGTTGTTCGTTCTCTGTTCAAAGGACTCCATTTAGCATCTTTTGTAAGGCTGGTCTGGTATTAACAAATTCCATTAATTTCTGCTTATCTGGAAATGTCCTAATTTCATTATCATATTTGAGGGACAGTTTTGCCAGGTATATAACTCCTGGTTTGAAATTTTTTTCTTTTGGGGTTTTATATATACTAGCCCATTGTCTTCTCACCTGCTTGGTTTCTGCCGAGAAATCTGAGCTTAGTCTTATTGGTTGCCCCTTATAGGTAACTTTTGGTCTTTCCCGTGCTGCTTTCAGGATTCTTTCTTTGTCTTTGGTTTTGGTGAGTTTGATCATGATATGTCTCGGTGATTTTCTTTTGGGGGGTCTATCCTGTTTTGTGTTCGTTGGACTTCTTTAATGGATATATTCTTGTCTTTCGTCCTATTGGGGAAATTGTCTTCCAACAAATCTTTGACAATTTTCTCTGGTTTTATTTGTCTCTTCCCCTTGTGGAATTCTGATTGCATGTAGGCTATTCCTTTTGATGGTAAACCACATGAACCTTAGACTTTCTTCATTTTGAATTGATCTTTTTTTCTGATTAATTCCTTTCCAAAGAAGTATTGAAGTAATTGTCTTCAGTCTCATTAACTCTGTCTTCCAGTGATTCAGTTCTAATCCTTTGCCTGTTCAATGTGTTACCAATTTCTGAAAATATGGTATTAATCTTCTGGATTTCTATGTTTAGATTTTGTATCATTTCTAATTTTTTATTTATTTTGCCAATTTGTTCCTGTATTGTCTTCTGAAATTGTTCTACATTTTCTCTGTGTTTTCCTCAATTTTGTTAGTGTTTTCCTTGATCTGTGTCTCAGTCCGTTGAAGGTACTTAAATATAATTCTTTTGAATTCCTTATCAGGGAGTTCCAATGCTCTTTCTTCCTTAGGGATGTGTTCTGGGTCTGTATCATGGTCCCTTGTTCCTCCTGCTTTATCTTGCTTCTTTGTGTGTACTAATGATCTGTTGTCTCTGAGACATTGTGACAGTTTTGTGCTTATATTTTATTGGTGATTGTATGTTGAAGTGATTTGCCCAAGATTTTCATTTTCTTTGTTTGGTTTGGATGTTATCTGATTAAGCAAGGTATCATGCTCCTGAATTCACTAGTTGGCAGCAATTATGCACTCACCACCTGTCACCTGTCCAGTCGTCCGCCTCACATATGTCCCTGCTATCTTTGGCAAGTGGTGCCTATTCTTAGGTCCCAGGAATCTGAATGAGAATGCCGTCTTTTTAAATGTCCAAATGGCTGCCACTTGTAAACATTCAAAATAGCTGTGCCCTCTGGACAGCTGAAAGTCCATAGCTCAGTGTGTCTCCTTCTTTGCTGTTTCCCTTTTCAGTTGTCAGCTACCCGTGGAGTAGTCCATGCAGCCCTTGGCAAGCAGGGCCAATTTTTAGGTTAATTCTTAGGTCCTACCACCACTTGGAAATAATTCAGGTTGTCCCTGTCATTGGGATAGCTGATAGTGCGCAGCTCCATTTGACTCGTTACTCATTGTTTTCATTCAGGTTCTCCTACTAGTTGGTGTTTAATCAAGTTCTGTATCTTGCCTTTCACAGCTCAGGACTCCAGGATTATCTGTGTATCTGTGTCAATTGGTTTCTCTTTCTTTTGTTGAAGAGGGTCTGTGTGGCTTGTCTGCCTGCCTATTCCACCATTTTACTGGAAGTCTCCCCAAAGTAATTTTTTTAAATGAAATACTGGGTCAGTTACACCAGGATATGCAGATGTAATGAGGAAAAAGAAATACTGTAAGTGATGTACATAGGAGGGAAATTGACGTAAAACATCCCAGAACATCTTAGTATCATTTCAATTGTAGAGATTATCTCAGATCACGTCAAAGTCATATTTGTATTAGAGATTTGTCTTTTTATATAAAAAATCTTTTATCCAGTATGGTTATTTTATTTTCCAGTTTAATGTTTAATAATACCACTTTTATTATCATGATAATCATTTCTTTACTGCCATTTCCTTAAAAATACTATAATATATGGGTTTTGGTTACCTAGTGCCACTCTAACAGAAATATCAGAAATGGGATTGCTTTAACAAACAGTAATTTATTCTGTTACAGTTTTGGGGCCTAGAAGTCTGAGTTCAAAGTCCCAAGCTCTAGAGGCTGGGTGAAAGTCCCTCAGCCTTGGGCTTCAGCTCTGTCTCTTGCTTCTGGCCCACTGAAGCTAGAGGCGTCTCTTCACTCAGGCAGCTGCTGGCTGCTGAGGCTAACAAGCCCAAGGTTGACAAACAGAATGGCACACTCTCTGATATTACCAAAACACATGGCAGCCCATTGATTCAAGTCTATTAAAAGTTCCATGATCGGCAGAGCATGTCAGGCTGCTGAATGATGACTCAGCTACATGCAGGGCCCAAGAGTTCCAAAAAGCTGGAGACTTTCCTCAAAGTTGCTTCTTCTGTACTGGAAGCAGACCACATCCCCAAAGCAGCTACTAAGATGCTCCAATAGATTCCACCATGGCGTTACCAGTCTCACTATGATGAATAACTACATCCAGTGTCCCAGCCACTCAACTAGGCCCAGCCAACTTAACTACCACAACAGGTTTTTAGTACCTTATGTGCATAATGTCCTTTAACCTCACTACATTTGAAATTTAGGTGATATTTATCTCCCATTTGTACAGATTAGGAAACTGAAATTTAGAGAAGTTCTGACTTGACCCAGATCACATAATTAGGAAATGTCTGATCCCGTATTCCAATCTAGGTAGGTGTGTGTGTGTGTGTGTGTGTGTGTGTGTGTGTGTGTTTATACTCCAAAGCCTTATCTCTTTACTACTGTATATTATCTCTTAAAATTAGAGTGATGCTATCATTAATCTACAATAAGAGTTTTGTGAACCAAAATCCCTCATGAATCTTGCAAAATAAGATCTTTTAGATGTCATTATAGGCATCACTTGTTTTTCTAAATGCACAATCTAGTGCTTTGTTACTCAAAGTCACATTACCTGGAAGTTTGTTAGAAATGTATGTATTTTTTGAGCCATCTCAGGTTTATTAATTCAGAATCTGTATTATTATATCAAAATCCCAAGTGATTCAAATGCACTTTAAGGTTTGAGAAGCCTTATTATAATACATGTTTCTAGAGATGTCTGGTTTGATGATCAGGCAATGATTTTATACTCCCAGAACACATAGTTCAGAATGAGGTAAGGAGTCCCAAAATGTTGTGAAGATGATAAACTAGAGTCAGGAAAACTGTTCATAGTCCTACAGCTAAGTATCTGTGTGCCATGAAGCAAGTCACTTAATTGGAGTCTTATTTTATTCATACACAAAATGAAGAATTTTTTGTTTGAATCTTTTAGATTTTAAGTCATTAATTTACCTCTTTTATAATTTGGATTTATGCCTCATTAGCTATGTTACACATTTTATAATATTAGACTTTCATGATGGTGGTTTTGTAATCTCTACTATTATTTAATCTTAGCCCATGAGTTATTTATGAGGTATTATTTAGTTGCCAAACTGATTTTTGTCATTTTTATTGTTTGTTTGTAATTTAATTGTATTTTCACCTGAGAAGTGGTTTGTACGATATCGATACATTGAAATTTGCTGTTTTTTTGTGGGTATGACTAAAAGAGTGATCGGTTTTTTTACATGTTCCACATAAACTCTGTAATTACCCAATTTTAGGGGTGGAAAGTCTAGAAAAATGTCTACTAGAGTTACCTTGTTCATTTTACTAATCAAATCACCTAAATCCTTTTTAACTTTTTGTTCTGATCTTAAGGGAAAGGCAGTCAATTTTTTACCATTAAACATGATATTATGTATAGAATGTTTGTACATGCCTTTTAACACATTCAGGAAATTTCTTTCTGTTACTTTTTGTTGCTGAGTGCCATAGAGTCAGTTCCAACTCATAGTGACCCTGTGTACAGCAGAACAAAACATTGCCCAGTCCTGCACCATCCTCAGAAGCATTACTATGTTTGAGCCCATTGCTTCAGCCTGAAAGTTCTTTTCATAAATGGGTGTTGTATTTTTGTCAGTGGCACAAATGACAAAATGCTCAGCTACTAGCCAAAAGGTTGGATGTTTGAACCCACTAGAGATCTCTTGGAAGATATCTATTCCTGACAGTCTGCCTGTGAAAGGACACAACCTCGAAAACCTTATGGAGTAATCTACTCTGCACACATGGCTCATTATGAGTCAGACTCAACTTGACAGCAACTGTGACAATATTGAAATGATTTGATGACTTCAGTCCTTTCACTTGTTAATGTAGTTAAGCATGTTGATTGATTTTTTTTTTTTTTTT
>NW_006922430.1:186561-189384 GCF_000298275.1 Orycteropus afer afer
TAATGCACCACTAGAGCTGCTTTGATCCCATATATATAGATCTTAAAACAGCACATTGACCTTGGCAGACCTTTTTTTTTTTTTTTAAAGTAATTAAGCTAAAAAGTTGTTTTATTTTAAGAAGACTTCATGAGGTATTTTTGGTTTAAGATTTTAAAAATTATTTTGAGGCAGTTGTATCAGTGTGTCTAATATTTTTTTTTTTTGCCTTGGATTCTCCTATTTCTGATAATAATGTAGTTACATCAGATTTCTTATCCTTAGTATTTGCATGATTTGTCTTTTCATATTCTTTTTCTTTCAGCCTTCTCCAAAAGAGTAAAAAGAGAACCTACAGATTGGGAAAAAATACTTGGCGTGACATATCTGACAAGGGCCTTATCTCTAAAATTCATAGAAAACTCCAACACCTCAACAACAAAAAGACAAACAGTCCAATTGAAAAATGGACAGAAGACATGAATCAATACTTCACCAAAGAGGATATTCAAGCATCCAACAAACTCATGAAGAGATGTTCACGATCATTAGCCATTAAAAACCAAACTCACTGCCTTTGAGTCAGTTCCAAGTCATAGCAACCCCTCCTTAGGTCTCCAAGGTGGTATCTCTAAGGAAGTAGAATGTGCAATATTCCTTCAAGGAGTAGCTGATTGGTGTGAACCTCCAGCCTCTGGTTAGCAGTCAAATGCTTTGGGCACTATAGCACCAGAGAGTTGCATATCAAAACAACAATGAGATACCATCTTGCCCCAACACTAATAGCAAAGTTCAACAAGACAGAGAATAACAAATGCTGGCCATGATGTGGAAAGTTTGGGACTCTCATACAGTGCTGGTGGGACTGTAAAATGATGCAACCACTGTAGAAAGCAGTGTGACGATTCCTTAAAAAGTTGCAATGAGAAATACTATTTGATCTGGTAATCCCATTACTAGGTATATATCCTAAAGGAGTGGGAGTCAGGAGAACAACAGATACATGCCCACCTGTGTTCATCCCAGCACTATTTACAATAACAAAAAGATGGAAACAGACCTAGGTGCCCATCAACAGAAGATGGATAACCAAACTGTGGTACATGCACACAGTGGAATACTGTGCAACCCTAAAGAATAATGTAGAATCTGCAGAACGCCACATCAGGAAATATTCAACATGGTTGTGCCCCCAGGATAGCTGACATTCCTGCCCTCCACTTGTCTCCTCACTCACTGTTTCATTCGTGTTTCGGCATTTAATCAACTTCTTTATCTTTCCCTTGAGACTATTTAAGATGGTACATAAGAACAACTACAAAGCAAAAAGGGGTAATAAACAGTATAGGCACAGAACTTCTAAATAGATAGGAAGTCAAGACAATTTTGACAAAGAATGGACTGTTTTAAACTTGGGAAGAAAATAATAAATCACAGGATAACATCAAAGAAAACAATAAACCTTTTTATGAAAACAAAAAAGATGAAAGGCAAAAATATTTAGCAAATACTAAAACAATAGTAAAGGACATGATTAAAAAATTCATAAACACAGTGAGCTAAGCACAGAATATATATGGGAAAAAAAGAAATCAGTAGTACCACAAAAGAATGTATAACAAATGGCAACAATAAATTCATACTTATTGATAATTACACTGAATGCAAATGTATTAAATGCATCAATAGAGAGAGAGTTGCAGAATGGATAAGAAAACCTGACCTATCAATATGCTGTCTACAAGGGACACACCTTAGAGACAAAGACAACAATAGACTGAAAATCAAAGTTTGGGAAAAAATACATTAAATAAATAGCAATCAAAAAAAAAAAAAAAAGAGCAGGAGTGGAAATACTGATTTCTGGTAAAATATACTTTAAGACAAATACCAATATAAGACAAAAGGAAGGAAAAAGAGGACAAAACCATAATAAATATCAACATTCCCAATGAAAGGGCCCCAGAACACTAAATCAAACTTTAACAGAGTTGAAAAGAGAAATTGGGACTCCAGAGTAACACCACTTTTTATGAGGCATAGAACAACCAGAAAGAAACTAAACCAAGACACCAAAAACCTAAAAACCAAACTCACTGTTATCCAGTCGGATCTGACTCATAGTGACGCCTCCTTGGATTTCTGAGGCAGTATCATAACAGAAGTAGATTGCCCAAACTTCCTTCTGAGGAGTGGCTGGTGGGTTAGAACCACCAGCCTTCTGGTTAGCAGTCAAATGCCTTAGGCACTACTCCACCAGAGCTCCCAACCAAGACACAGGAGAACTAAATAATACAATCAACCAAAATGACTATATAAATGTATACAAAGTTCTTCATCACATAATGGGGATGAACTTGGAGGACATTATGCTGAATGAAGTAAGTCAATCACAGAATGACAAATATTGTATTAGATTATTATTTTAAAGAGTCAAACCAAAACCAAACTCACTGCCCTCGCATCAGGTGCAACTCATAGCCACCCTCCTTGGGTTTCCGAGGTAGTATCACTCTGCAAGTAGATTGCCCAACTTTCCTTCCGAGAAATGGCTGGTGAGTTTGAACTGCCATCCTTCTGGCTAGCAGTCAGATGCCTTAGGCACTATGCCACCAGAGCTCCCAAAGAAAGGTTTATATATGGAAGGAAACTTTTTTTGTTGTTTACCAGGGGTGGGAAAGGAGGGGAAGGAACACTGCAAAAATGAAAAATAATAATTTAAAAAAATTTGGCTGTACCCACTGACCATGAACATTCAAAATGGTTGTGCATTTAGGACAGTTGCTGGCAGTCCACAGGTCCATTTGTCTTCTTCCCTGCCATTTTCCTCTCTGGTTGTCAGGC
>NW_006922430.1:190319-191599 GCF_000298275.1 Orycteropus afer afer
TGGCAGGGAGTATACTGCCTGTTGACGAATGACGAATCCAAGATCTCCAGGCTCAATGGTGGGTTGTTCGCTCAAAGATAGTTGTAGCCAGCATCCCAATAGACAGAAGAGTGTCTCTTTTCCCAGGATGTCCATAAATATACTAGAAGCAGGCCACACCCCTAGGGAAACTCCCTTTCAGCAGATTGGCTGCTCAATCATCTGATCCATCATTGATCCAACCCACATCACAATTGCTTAAACCACACATAATTATAGTCCAGCCAAGTTGACATACAGCTTCAACTATCACAGTCCACCCCTTGTTAACTTGGCAGTTGTACACATCTTCTTAACCATATATAATCTCTAAATAAGGACAATTATAAAGTCATGTTTGCGCCTAATATGCTACGCTAACACGTACAACTGAAATGTATTAGCCTTATGTACATTTCACAGTTCATAACAGAAGCAAACAAAAATATTTGATGCACATATACAATGAATATAACAATCACAGTCCTCGTTTCTACAACTGGTCACGTGGTCATAGCTGATGTTCAGAACTACCTTTTTCCACCACCCATTCTGTATTTCCCTTACCCTCAGCAAGCACCTTGGCTGGTCATGGTTCTTTTCCTGGTCGGGTGACCCAAATCTTCATTCCTGAAGGGTCTGGGCTGTCAGCAGTCATATCAGAATTGGGTTGCTGTAATTTTCCATTGACTTTAATCACAGGGCATGGTAGCACTAAGGGACGTCCTAAAGAATCTCCTGTATTCCAGACATATTCTGCTTTACTTCCATTATGTAATGTCAATCCAATTTCCCCTTGGTAATCAGGATCTATCACACCAGATAGCACAGTAATGTCCTTCTTTGTCTATTAATCCAGAGGCATGAGGAAGCCAAAATGGCCAGGTAGCATTCTTAATTGCCAGTTCAGTGCAATCAATATTATGTCTCTATGTGGGAATGTTCCTCCCTTTGGGACTAATATCTCCAGACCTGCAGAGCATAGTGTACCAGGGACAGGAAGCAAAAAAATTTTTAGTGGCTCATTAGGGCTAATACTGAGTGGTACCATTCATGTTTCCACCCTTTGGTTCCTAGACCTGTGAATCCTCGCTATTGGAGAAACAGAACCATGTATTAGATGATAGTTTAGAGCATATACAGCCTCCTGGAGAACATTGCTCCAACCCTTCAAGGTAGCTGGCGCTGTAATTCTTTTTTCAGTAGGCCATTCCATTGTTCTATCAAGCCAGCTGCTTCAGGATGATTGGGAGCATGGTAGG
>NW_006922430.1:195360-195829 GCF_000298275.1 Orycteropus afer afer
TTGGCCTTGCCAACTGAAGACAAACTGTTTCTAATGGTACTTTGCAATTGGTATTGAGAAAAAGGCATTGGGCACATCATTAGCTACATACCAAGTACCAGGAGATGTATTAATTTGCTCAAGCAATGAAACCACATCAGGAGCAGCAGCTGCAGTTGGAGTCAGCACCTGATTAAGTTTATGATAATCTACTCACTCTCCAAGATCCATCTGTTTTTTGCACAGGCCAGATAGGTGAATTAAATGGGGATGTGGTGGGAATCACTGCCCCTGCATCCTTCAAGACCTTGATGGTAGCAGTAATCTTTGCAACCCATCCAGGGATGCTGTATTGCTTTTAGTTTACAATTTTTGTCGGTAGAAGCAGTTCTCATGGCTTCCACTTGGCTTTTCCTATCATAATAGCCCTTACTCCATGTGTCAGGGACCCAATATGGGAATTCTACCAATTGCTCAGTATATCTATTCC
>NW_006922430.1:196069-198137 GCF_000298275.1 Orycteropus afer afer
AAGACTCCATCAATAACTTGACCTCCATATGCCCCCACTCTGACTGGTGGGCCACAATGACACTTTGGGTCTCCTGGAATTAGTGTCAGTTCAGAGCCAGTGTCCAGTAATCCCCAAAAAGTCTGATTATTTCCTTTTCCCCAGTGAACAGTCACTCTTGTAAAAGACCTCAGATCCCTTTGGGGAACGCTTGGAGAAAGATTGACATAAATTTTTAACAATGTAGTGGGGTCCTTCCTCAAAGGGACCTGGCTTCCCCTTCATTCAAGGGGTTGTGGGTCTGTAAACTGACTCAAGTTTGGGAATTGCTTGAGAGGCCGTGACTCTGTGTTCTGGCGATTCATTCATGGGTGCTGTTCACATGACCTAGACTTCTTCTGTCTATCCAGATCAAGTAAATATTTAGTAGGTTTGCCATGTATTTCACTACTAGGACCACTACACGCAAGTAGCCAATGCCATAATTCTACATAAGTCAGACTATTCTGATTACTGTTCCAACTCTGCTGTCCAATACGGTAACCATGCTCACCTTGCCTTTGTCGATTAACTGCTGCCACTTGGCCCCTACTACCAGGGGATCCAATCAGCCATGTCATAGTTAAGTGTCTTAGTTCAATTAGGGCAGTTTCCACTGTCAAATCCAGCTTACATAAAATAGCAATCACAGCAGTCTTCAAGGGTCCTGGGGCTCCCTTCACAAATTTATTCCTCACCATACTGGTGAGATGCATGTCTTCTGGGCTCTCCATTTCTGGCTCTAGGGATCTAATCTGATAAATGCATTCTAACAGGCCAATTTCCCTAAGCAGCCCTAAACTCATCTTGCTCTTTCACCTCTTTGTCTAGTGTAAGTAGGATCAACCAACCAGCTTCCTTATACTCTTCATGGTGACAGAATTACAGAAAAGTATCAAATATGCGATCACACAGAGCCTCACTTCTCAAAAGTACCTGATCTATTGGTGGTGCTGTTTTGCATATTAATGTTGCCATCTCATGCCACGGATTAGCAGGGCCCTCTTTACTAAAGGAGGCTGGGTCATCAGTGCCTTTACGATTAATCAAATTGGCAAACCAATTTAGGAAGCCCATCCTTATGATTTTGTCTCTCTGGAACTACTCCTGGTACCAAATGTGTTAGACTGGGTTCTCTAGAGAAGCAAAACCAGTGAAACTTAGAGAGAGAAAAAAAAAAAAAAAATTAGGAAAATGGTTCACACACTTATAGAAGCTGGCAAGTCCCAAGTTCTTGGATCACATGTCAAGCTGGAGGCTTTTGCCGACTCACGCAGTTGCAGGGGCTGAGGAGCAGTATACTGCCAGTTGACTCCAACAAATGACAAATCCAAGATCTCCAGGCTCAATGGTGGGTTGTTCAGTCATGGATAGCTGTAGCTAGAGTCCCGATCCACCGAAGATTGTCTCTTTTCCCAGGATGTCCATAAATATACTGGAAGCAGGCCACACCCCTAGGGAAACTCACTTTCAGTAGATTGGCTGCTCAAAACATATTCATCTGATCCCATCATTGGAACAACCCACATCACAATTGCTTAAACCACACATAATTGTGGTCCAGCCAAGTTGACACATAGCTCCAACTATCACAGTAACTTTTTGATTTTCACCTGCTAGTTTAGGATTCTTCCTTTGTCTTAAGTTTTAGAATGTTTGGTTATGATATGTCTTCGTGATTTTCTTTTGCGGTCTATCCTGTTTGGGAATTGTTGAATTTCTAAAATACATATTGTTCTGGTTACCTAGTGCTACTCTGACAGGAAAACATATACCACAAATGAGATGGCCTTAACAACAGGAGTTTATTCTTAACAATTTAGAGGCTTTAAGTCCAAGTTCAAAGTGCCAGGCTCTAGCGGCTGGGTGAAAGCCCCTCAACCTTGGGGTCCGGCTCTGCCTCCTGCTCCCGGCCCACTGGAGCTAGAGGCATTTCTTCAGTCACACAGCTGCTGGCTGCTGAGGCTGAGAAGTCCCAAGGTTGACAAGTAAAAAGGCACAGTCCTGATGTTACCAAACCACACGGCAGGCCATTGACTTAAGTCCACTG
>NW_006922430.1:198427-218762 GCF_000298275.1 Orycteropus afer afer
TTCCTTATAGTTCTGGAATTCCAATCACATGTAAGTTATATTTTTTATGCTGTCTCACATAAATCTTAGGCTTTCATCTTCTTCTTCTTTTGTTGGTTCTTTTCTGATTGTTCTCCTAACAAAGTTACATTGACATATTTGTCTTCAGTGTCACTAATTGTTTTTTCCATTGATTGAATTCTACTCCTTTGCCTTTTCAATATGTTACTTATTTCTGAAATTTTATTGTTCTTTTGTATTTCTATTTGGTGTTTTTATATGGCTTCTAATTTGTCATTTATTTTTTCAGTGTGTTCTTGTATTGTTTTCCTAAAATCTTCTAGAATTTTGTCCGTATTTTTCTTAATTTTGTCAATGCTTCCCTTGATCTATCTATGAATTTGTTGAAGGTATCTAAATATAATTCTTTTTAATTCCTTTATCAGGTAATTCTAATGCCGCTTCTCCCCCACAGAGGTTTTCTGCCTCTGTATTCTGGTCCCTTCTTTGTATTACTTTATCTTGCTTCTCTGATTGAACTGGGATTGTCAGATGTCTCTGAGACATTGTGATGTCATTTTGTTTTTAATTTGTGATTGTATGTTAGTATGATTTGCCCAGATCCCCCCCCCCATTTCTTTTTGATATATCTGTGCAAGCCAGGCTGTTTCAGTACTCCATTCTCATTAGTTTCTAGCACTTAAGTTATCACCAACTATCTGTTGGTGGGTGTTACAGAGATTGAGAATGTGTGCACAGATCTCTGTTAGCTGCTCATGTAGAGCAGTTGAGGGTGTGTTGGGCTGGTATTGACCACTGTGTATGGTTGATCACTTGGTTCAGAAGCAGGTGGTGGCCCTTGCCCAGCATGTGGGGCAGATGGGGTTGTGTCTTGTAGGTACAGTTGTTGTCTCCCGCCTTTCTCATCATCACCCACCATTTAGGTTGCCTATACAGTCCTCGACAAATGGAGCTGAATATGAAATTGTTGCCCAGATCGGAATGCTGCTTGCAGATATTTAAAATAGCCACACCATCAGGCTAGTCAACAGCCCACAGCTCTGTTTATCACCCTATTCACTGTTTTCATGCAATTTATTTTTCTAGTTGGTATTTAATCCACTTCCTTATACTTTTGAAAAAAAGTTTTGAAAAACTCAAGGTCCAGGATTAGCTTCTGAATGTGTTTCAGTTGGTGTCTTGCCTATTAGTTGTAGAGGATCTATGTAGCTTGTCTACCTATTCTACCATCTTGCCAGAAGTATTCCTCAAGACTGCTGGCTCCAGCTGCCCTATTCTGTTTTGTATCTCCCTGAACTCTAAGTTCTATGAATTATAGAAACCTTAAAATGAACCAAACAGTTATGTAGATCTGGGAAGCATTTATTGAGGAACATGACTGCATCTCAGTAAGAATAGTGAGCTTTGTGGCATTTTAACTTGACCTATAAAAGGAACTCTGGTGACACAGTGTTTAAATGCTTGGCTGTTAAACTGAAAAGTCTGTGGTTTCAATCCACCAGCTGTTCCACAGGAGAAATAATGTGACAGTTTGCTTCTGTAAAGATTCCACAAAACCCAAACTAATTGCCATCAAGTCACTTTTGATTCCTAGTGATCCCCATTGGGTTTCCAAGGTGTCAGTCTTTACCGAAACAGACTGCCTCATCTTTCTGTCTTGGAGTAGCTGGCAGTTTGGAGCCACTTGTCTTTTGGTTAGCATCCAAATGCCTTAATCATTATCCCACCAGATTATAGCCTTGGAAATCCTGTGGGAAAGTTCTATTCTGTCCTATATCAAAAAAGAAAAAGGAGCTCTGGTGGCATAGTGCCAAAGGCATTTGACTGCTAACCAGAAGGCTGGTGGTTCAAACCCACCAGCCACTCCTCGGAAGGAAGATGGGGCAATCTACTTCCATAGTAATACTGCCTTGGTAACCCAAGGAGGGGTCACTATGAGTCGGATCTGACTATACGGCAGTGAGTTTGGATTTTTTTTTGGTCATGTTGTCAGAAGGGACCATTCCCTGGAAAAGGATATCATGCTTGGTGATGTGGAGGAGCAAAAAAGAGGAAGACTCTCAGCGAGATGAATTGATCAAGTGGCTGCAATGATGGGCTCATGTATAGCAAGGATTGTGAGGATGGCACACGACCAGGCAGTGTTTCATTCTGTTGTACATAGGGTCGCTATGAATGAGAGCTGGAGCCAACTCAGTGGCACCTAACAACAACAGTACTCCAATGTATGTAGTGCCATATTTGTTTATCCATTCATCTATTAATGGACACTTAGGTTGTTTCCCTTTTGGCTATTATGAATAATGCCACAATGAACATAGGTGTACAAGTATCTGTTTGAGTCTCTGCTTTCAGTTTTTTGTGGTCTATATGTCAAAGGTATTTGACTGCTAACCAAAACGTTGGTGGTTCAAACCCACCAGCCTCTCTGCAGAAGGAAGACTGGACAATCTACTTCCACAAAGATTTACCACTATGGAAACCCAAAGGAGGTTGCTGTGAGTCAGAATTGACTCACTGGCAGTGAGTTTAGTTTGGTTATACCTAGGAATGGAATTCCTAGGTCATATGGTAATTCTTTGTTTAATTTTTGCGGAGCCAACACTCCTTTCCTCATGAGCTGTATCATTTTACATCCTCATCAGCAATACAGGAGGGTTCCAATTTCTCCATATCCTCACCAATACTTTATTTCCCATTTTCTTGATTATAGCCATACAAGTGGGTGTGAAATGGTATCTCATTGTGGTTTTTGATTTGCATTTCTCTAATGACTACTGACATTAAACATCTTTTATGTGCTATTCACATTCATTTATTTGAATGCCTTTTTCCATATGTCACTTCCTGTCCATGGGAAATCATTGGGATTTTATTATAAATCTCAGAGACAAATACTTGGTGCTTAATAGTTGATGAAATTCAGACAGCTGCTTTACTTGTGATAGGAACAAAGGCTTTGGGGATCTGGTGTGGGTTGGGCAAGGTCTTGGCTTTCATAAAGCTTCTGTGCTAGAGAGACAGACTTGTTGCTTCCTAAACATAGTTGGAAGCTCTGGTGGCATAGTGCCTAAGGCATTTGACTGCTAACCAGAAGGCTGGCAATTCAAACCCACCAGCCACTCCTCTGAAGGAAGGACAATCTACTTCCATAGTGATACCGCCTTGGAAACCCAAGGAGGGGTCGCTATGAGTCGGATCTGACTCGATGGCAATGAGTTGAGTTGAGTTAAACATGTAGTTACTTCCTGTGTTGGTAACTGGTGAGTTGTGTTGCATATTGACGTGAAGTGGCAAGGAGCGTTTGAACAGAAAAGGAGGCTCAGTGTCTTCAGTATTTCTTCCTGTGTGGCTGGTTGATCAGCCTCTCTTGCTGATATTAGTTGTACACCCCATTCCTGAGCAATAAACATCCATGAGGGGTTGAGCTGAGTGACTGAGCATTTCTGTATCCTTGGCCCAGAGAAGGCTTCCAAATACGTCAACAAGATAGGTGGGTACACATGGGAATGAGACTCTTGTCTCTACATCCCACTAGTAAATGGGGGCTGAAAAGCCTGTTGACATTCTGTTTTCAAATATCATTTTCCTGCTTGCCTAGGACTATTGGCCAGAAAATTGCAAGTCCAGAGCCCTAGAAGATATTTATGAAATGGCTGCTTCATTGGATCAGACCATTTTCTCCTCCAGAAGGGAGGAGGGTGCACAGGGGTGATTAGCAGTTTGGGGCTTGACTGGAGAGCTCCAGCACGGACGAGTCATGCTGCATTCCTGGGTCACAGCTTCAGCATTAGGCTTTGAAAAATCCTACAAGAACTCCTCCAGTATTCGGAGTCTTAACTGTTGGCATTTAGCTTTTCCGAACCATTGGCATTCCAGAAGCCTTCTTGGCATTTTTGGATATTCTATAGCCACCTTGGAACCAAGTTGTTACTCTTTTCTCCATTCTATAGCTAAGGGGGAAATACACAAAGAATACACAGCCGCTTGCTCTAGCTTGCAGGTTACTGAATGGTATAAGCATTGGTATAACTTGAGTCTCAAATTTCTAGTCTGTGGTGGTTAATTTGCCTAGTAGCAGTGCTGTCCTCTCTTCCCTCCTGTGCCCCTGCCCCATGCTAGGTTCTCACAGGTGGTGGCATGAGGATCAGCAGTGCCTCCTTACTGACCACCCTGCTGACTCTTCAGAAAGATTTCATGGGGGGGTGGGGGGTGGGGGTAGCCTTGTCAAGGAAATGGGGTTTTGTAAAACAATCAGTTCTTGTCTCACAGTGTATTTTTGAATGGTTCAAACCCATGTGCATATAGCACAATGTGATTTAAAAGGAGAAAATTTAGGACTTTGAAGTTATCTAGGCTTTGGCTCACAGTCTGATAATTTGTTGACTCTGTTTGTGTTCCTGGGGCTGTGAGAATTTGAGAAGTCAGAGTCCAGAACAATGCCTGAATACTCCACACAAGTACCAAGGCAGTACTCCTAAATTCTCCCAAGGTACCAGAGTTGCTGTGAATCTGGGCAGTGGAGGTCAGTGCTGTGGTGGGCAGAGGCTGGCTTAGGGACTGTGTCCCAGAAAGCCCCAGAGAGACTCTGGGTCCATGGATAGCCCGTTTGTGATATCCTACTATGGATACCTAGAAGTGGACCCTGTCTACTTCTGCTGGGGTTTCCTTTCATATTCTTAGTGCTGTGTAGTGGTCACTTTCATTCTTATACATTAGACCTGAATACGCGGCAGTGTAGTAGAATTAAGTAAACTGTTCAAGGTCACCCAAACAGTTAAAAGTAGGACTGGGCTCACCCCCTAGGTCTGCCTGGCTGCAGATGGCCTCCTCCTTAGCTGAGCTCTGGGGCTGCCTATAACTGCCTGGTGGGGTCAGGTTGGGATTGCTCTCCAGGGATTCACCCCTTCCGGGATTGCTGGAGCAACTGCCTTGGGCTGTAGGACTCCGGTGTTGCCTCTGCTCCCCTTTCAGATCCACTAGTCCCTGAGGTGTAGGCAGTGTGTCTAAGCACAAAAATAGAGTGTCTTGGAATCCTAGCTCTCACAGCTTCGAGCGTTAGAAGGTACTCAGTGTGGTGCCAGGTATAAGGACTCTGTGGACAGCAGAGCTGCTCTGGCCCGCTGGGCTGCATGGTCTCCTAGAGGGCCACAGCACTGGTGACAGTTGCCTCTGTGAGGTCTAAACCCGGCCTCTTTCAGTAGCTATGAGCTTCTGGACAGTTATCCAGCCCTCTGCTATGCACCTGCTTTCTCTTCTGTATAGTATGGGATCACAACAATCCAACCTATCTTTTAGAGATGTTACAGGGATCGAATGAAATAATGTGTGGGAAAATAACAGTCCTTGGCACATAGTAAGCATTCCAGAAATACTGTAAAGTGATCATAGGAATTAACCTATTTTGAAGAATCACTGTGAAAAATCAAACAACATATGTAAACTCTCTAACATACCATAGGTTTTCAATTCATTATTGATACCATTCTTATTGCTACTGTTGTTGTTATTTTATTGTGGTTATTCTAGAAAGAAACCTGAGATTTTACAGGCTTGATGGTGAGCAGATATCGTCAGGCAGGTTTTTCCCTGCAGTGCCCAATGCAGGAACCAGTGCTGCCTGCTAATGTATGCTTTGTTCTCTCTCAACTAGGCCAGGGAGCTGGAAAGCATAGAGGCTGAGCTAAAACACCGTAATACCTTCTATAAGGAGCAACTGGGACGCATTGAAAGGAAGGTAAGGCTTGTGCTGGGCTTGCTTTTTCCTGGGCCAGATCGTAAAGGAATCTGATCAGAATCCACCACCATTCTAGGAAGAGGAGGGAGGGGAGCAGCATGCTGGGCAGTGGTCCCTGGGCCCCATTCCCCTGACAGCCCATTAACTGCGCCACACCCCCTCCTGTATTCAGCAGCCAGCACCACAAGCAGATTTGCTCAACAAGTTGCAGTCAAAGAGATAATTGGTTTTTAATTGGCCTGGTTTTTGTTGAATTGGGCTGGCTCTGTTATAGTTCAGTTTTAGAAAAAAATCACTTTCACCACAGGGCGGTGCTGAGAACTAACATACCTTCTTCATTTTAGTTAAGCTGCATTGGATAAAAATAATAGTAATGTGAGGTCTTGCTATACAAATATATTAAAGTTGTATTACTGATTTTCTCTTGGGAGTCAGGGAGATCAAAGTGCATCCTGCTAAACACTGTCTACTTTTCTGAGGCAAAGCCTTTGAAATGAATGAGATTTAAAGACACATCATCTTGCCAACACCCCCCCCCCGCAAAAGTCTGCAATGACTTGAAAATTCATTTGGTAACCTGCTTATTCTTTTTTTGGTTTAATCTGTTGATCATGACAGATTTTTCAAAGAAATGGCTTAAAACGTGGGAGGGAATGGTTGGGAGGTTAACAAAAAGTGTTCTCCCTCATGCCTAAGACAGTATGCCAAGCAACCTGAGCCATCAGCTTATTGCAGGCAAATCTTTGCAAATCATTTGTCACGGTTTAGAGCTTTGAAATTGACAGTGTGTTTAAGGGGCTTGATTTCCATAGGGGTTTTCTCCTGTAGTGTGCCACAGTGCAGCCTGTATAAACATGGATTTTTGGATTTCCAGGCAGTGGGGACAAGGGAAAGCCATCCTCTGTGGGGTGTTTGGGGAATGATGAGAGCTGATGAAATATGAACACGAACTGCTGAAGGTGACATCCATAAAAGTCTGGAGGAATGGGGCAATGCCCCTCCAAGCTGCTGACAAAATTGGCCCTTTACAAGCAAATACTGTTTCATGAAGCAGCTTCATGCACAGATTTGACTATAGCTTGTAATGACAGGGATTGTGAGTAGAGAGCCTGGAAAAAGGGTAAGAAAAACCCACCAGCCATAGCTCTAATTATCATGGTTGCCCATATGTTCATAAGCATGGATTTTTTGTTGTTGTTGTTATGTGCATAATTCTTTGGTCTCCTGCTGTGCTCTTCTCATGTTTCTCTCTCTGGATTTGGCTCCTAGAATCATGTGTACGTGTATGTTTGTGTAGAAGTGGTGTCCCAACATTTTCCTCCTGTAAAATCTATTTCCCCTTGGTACTCTCTCATTTCTACTCCTTAAAAAAAAAATTCTCTGCTTTGCTGAAGGAGAAGAAATTCCCCTGGAAGAGCCCTCTTTCTCATCTGCCTGTCCCCTCTTACCAAGTACAGTCCCAATTCCTTACATATGCAGACACAGGTGCTTTTCCAGGAGGTTTTCCTACATGTTTGTGAACAATTATTAAATGCTTCAAGAAGAGGTACAGTTAAACACTAGCAATTTGCCCGTAATGATTATTAAAAAAATTAAAATTAAAATTAAAAAAAGGAAAGAAAGAAAGTACCTCTGACATCCTAGGAAATGGAGATTGTGAGTGAGATAGAGGGGATTAAGGAGTAACCAGAGAAAGAGGGAGAAAAGAGACACAATAATAAGGTTTAATTGTCTTAGTTTTGAAAAAGGTTTTGATCTTCAGCGTGGATAATTTTATTCCTGTAATGGCTGGGAAGATGGAAAACACAGCATCTAACAATCTTTTTTATTAGCTGTTGCTTTTATATAATTCTGCTTTCATTTGTTGAATACTCCCAGACCTTGACATTTCCAGCTTCTGTACACACTGCTTCAGGACCTTCCAATCATCAGGCTCTTTTCCTTTTTTGTTTTTTTTCCTCTCCCCTATTTCCTTTTTAGTTTAGAAATTGATGGTGGAAACCTGGTAGGGGAAAACTTGGAACTGTTTACTTGACCACCTAAGACAGCTCAGTGTGGTCATGGGTGCGAGAAGGTTGGATTGGGGGAGGCAGAAACCTGGCTGGGGCTTTGGGAGGAGATGTGTGTCTATAGGCCTCTTGGCTGGAGCCCTGCTGCCCTTCCCCCTGGAGGGAACTTGTTCTGAAGTGCTAGTTCTGTCTCCCCCTGTTCATTGTGACTGGCGGTAGGGAAAGCCTGCACTGAATCCAGATGCATTTTCAAGAGAGAGGAGACTTCCTCGCCCTTTTGTACTGCAGTATTTATTTCCTAGATGATTATTCTTGAGTATGGAAATCACATTTTATAGGGCTCCAATACTTCGTAATCTTTCTGAGTAATTGTTCCTCATGCCCACACTGCAAGACCTAACTAAGGATTGTTTTTTCCATTTCACTGAGGAGAACAGTGAGCTCTTGAGGAGGTAGGGGCCTTACAGAGGCTCTTAAAGCAGCTGGACACTGGTATTCATGTTGTTGTTGTTGTTATATGCTGTTGAGTTGGACCCGACTCATAGCGACCCCTCCTTGGGTTTCCAAGGCAGTATCACTACAGAAGTAGATTGCCCCATCTTCCTTCCAAGGAGTGGCTGGTATATATGCTGTTAAGCAGAGGATGAAATGATTCAGCTGAAAGAGGTTGGGCATCAGAATCTGGGGGACCTAGGCTTGTGAGACAGCTCTGCCATCATCATTCTCTGGAAATATAAGTGACTGGGCCTCTTTAAATCTTAGTTTTGTCATTTGTAAAATGATTTGTAAAATCAGTACCTTCTGCAGTGAGTTGATGGGAGGATGAAATGAGGTGATATCCATAGAAGTGTTGGCATCTCTGTGGTATACATAGACATTGGTGTCCTTGGGTCATGTCACAGTTCTTCAAATTTGTATTCACAGGGAGAATGTGTGTGTGCACACTTGCATATACGCACATGTACGCATGCTGAAATAGATGTTATCATCAAATTAATCTAGCTCCTGCCACCTGGTAGTAGGATAGCTGTCTTGCTGCTTTATTAAAACACTTTCCTCTAATTCCAGCAAGGTGCCCTATTGGTCATGCAATGGTAGAAAATGGGTCCGTGCAAATAGCACGATTAATATTAAGCAGAAGAGGCTGGACATAAGAGACTACATGGCAATGATGTGATTCCATTTATATAAAGTTCAAAAGCAGCAAAATGAATCTATGGTGTTAGAAAGTAGAGTAATAGTTACATTTGGGAGGAAATAGTGACTGGAGGAGAATGTGAGGGGGGCTTGTGGGTGGAAGTAAGGTGGTCTGCGTACTGATTACATAGGTGTGTTCAGTTGGTGAAACTCCATCAAGTTGAACACTTAGGATTTGTGCACTCTTCTGCCCATACGTTACACTTAATAAGAAGCAGAGTGTGACTGAGAAAGGCAGGGCAACAACACTGATTATTCTCTGGCCTAGGAGAATGTACTCTTCATTCATGGCTTAAAACATTCATGGCTTCATTCTTAGTGTTTTTGGTAATTAAGGTTGTGTGTCAACTTGGCTGGGCCTGGTTGAGTGGCTGGGCAGCTGGTAGTAGTTATTCCCCATGATGAGACTGGCAATCAACTCCATGGTGCGATCTACCACAAGCAGCTGGGTAGCTGCTTTATGGATGTGGTCAGCTTCCCGTATATAAGCAGCAGCTTTGGGAATGATCTCTAGCTTATGCCAGCTTGAACCCTGCATGTAGCCATGTCATAGTTCAGCAACCTGCTATGCTCTGCCAGGCTTGGGACTTTCAATGGACTTAAAGCAATGGCCTGCTGTGTTGTTTGGGAACACTGGGACTGTGCCTTTTCACTTGTCGACCTTGGGCTTGTCAGCTTCAGCAGCCAGTAGCTGTCTGAGTGAAGGAAACCCTCCAGCTTCAGTGGGCTGGGAGCAAGAGGCAGAGCTGAAGCTCAAGGTTGAGGGGCTTTCACTCAGGCCCTAGAGCCTGGGACTTTGAACTCAGACTTAAAGCCCCCCAAAGTGTAAGAGAATAAACTCCTGTTTGTTAAAGCCATCCAATTTGTGGTATATTCCTGTCAGAGCAGCACTGGGTAACCAAAACAGTGCTGCTCTTCCCTCCACTACCACTTACCCTTCTTTTCTAGCCTTTGGGGCTCTGCTGAAGGCTGCCTTTTCAAAGACTAGAAAGAAACCTGGAGAGAAATCACAGCATACATTTTGTCTTCCCTCCTTAACTGTAACAGGGGAACAGATGTTATTATTATTTTTTTATCAGTGAAGAAACCAAAGCTAAGAGAGGTGAAGTACCTTACCCAAGGTCTCACAGCCACAGGTGACAGGGTTAAGCTACAAACTCAGGTTTGGCTGCCTCCCATCCTCTTGCATCTTGCCTTCTCTGAACACCCATAATTCCAAGTGTCTGCACTTCTGGTTGGTATTGTTCCATGCCTGTCTTCACCCAGTGGGAGTTGTCAGAACACTGAATGAATGTATGTTAGTTACTGTGGCATAGGATGGTGTTGGTGTGGAGAGAACATTGGTTGCCACTCTGCTTTAGGACTCTGTGTTCCTATCTCATATTCTAGCACTTGCCACACTAATAGTAGCGTCGGTGGCTGCTTCTCTTACCAGACTGTCAAGGTCTGTGTGCATAGCATACTCACTGATAGTGTCAGATTACCCAATAAGCAAGGTAAGCATGGGCTTGCTTGTGCTTACTTACCTGTAGTAAACATTTTCACATTTTTTTCACCACATCCAAGATTGTGCTTCTAGGTGTGGCTGGCATCTTGTCTCTCTCCCAAACCCACAACACCTTCCTACAAAATGAAAACCTCTTTTCAAACTTATAATTGGAGTATCCAGTAAGCAGGGATACTGTGAACAGTTTCACATGTTTTTTGATGAAACTCATGTGAAATTGTTCACTACAGACTAGTAAGTAAGCCCATCCTTACCTTGCTTGTTTGGTAATCCATCCTCGCTCATTGGTCTGACTTAGCGCCAAGGACTGGGGATGCAGGATCTTTTGGAGAATAGGTGCTCTGTAAATGTCTGCATGGATACAGAAAGGAAAGTGCATATGCACAACCCAGAAACATGCAGTAGGGCTTCAGAGGAGGTGAGGGGGAGCTTTTGCGGAGAGGGTCTTCTGATGGAAGCTGTGTTTAGGGGATGGGCAGGATGTCTGGGCAGCCAGTGGGGCAGTAGGGGCTTCTAGATGGAGACAGCAGTCTCAGCTGAGGTGCTCCATGTAACAGGAAGTAATGGATAACAATGCTATAAATATAGGCCAGATTGTAAGGAGCCTTGAATAACTTGCTGATAAGTGTAGCCTTTATTTCAGATAATGTTGGGAATTCTTGAAGGGCTTTAAGCAGAAGAAAGAGTTGAGCTTGAATGCCCAGAAGAATAATGGTGCCATTAAGAAAATGGAAAAATTCAAGTGAGCCACTACACCTGGGGGAAGGTCATCAGTTTAATTCTCGACATGCTAATATGAGGTGAAGATGCCCAGCAGATGATTTAAAAGTGTCAGACATAGAGTTCTGTGTCCTACAAATGACAGTTACTCCCATTTCATGAGCATATGCTATGTGCCAGGCACTTTTCCCTAAGTTATCACTAATCCTTGCAGCAGCTCTGCAAGGTAGATTATGTTACTCTTGTTTTTACCCTAGGTCAGGGTAAGTAAGCTGCTGGAGCTGGTAATGGAGTCAGATCTGTAGAGCTCCAGAGACTGGACTCCTTCTACTCTACACCATGCTGCCTCAGGACGAAATGATTCAAGACAAGTGTGGTCAGCTGTGCCAAATGCTGCAGGTCTGAGAAAATCAGGATTGAGAAAAGGCCTTTTTAATTGTGTTTTGAAGGACATGTGTTGTGGTGAGGGAGGCTTTTGAAGATTGCAGTGGAGACTAGAGCTAGATTAAAAGTAGAGTTAGGGTCAGCAGTGAATGGTAGAGAAGTGGTGGAAACAGATGTAGACCACTCTTTCATGGATTTCATCAAAGAGAACATTGGTAGTTTTAGAGGGAGCAAGGTTGAATCATGGCCACTTATGGATGAAGAATTAGTTATATATCTCTGAGAAGGGAGACAGTGGAAACTAGGTCCCAAAGGTGGTAGGACAGAGTGCAGGGGTCATTGCTGCTTTGCTCTGGCTGAGCTGTCTCAGAGGAAAATGTAGAGTGGATTTCCAGAGGAGTGGTGAATGATTGGTGCATCTTGTTCGAAGAGCTACCCACCCACCAATTAGAGTTGACCCTTGAATAACTTGGGTTTGAATTGTGCAAGTCCACTTATATGCAGATTTTTTTTCAAGATATGGATCTTGGAGAAGTGCAAGAGCTAGTAGACACCATACTGGAGGAGTTAACAGAGGACAATTTGATGGAGATGAGTGCTTCCAAACCAGTGCTAGACAATGAGGAGAAAGATGGAGAAGAAGCAGTGCCAGAAAACAAATTGACAGTAGACAATCTGGTTGAAGGGTTCCATTTAGTCAGTACTGTTTTTGACTTTTCTTTTTTCTTTTTAAACAACATGGACCTTTCTGTGATATGGGCACTGAAACTAAAGCAAAAGGTGGAAGGATTGGTAGCATATAGAAACATTTTTAGAGAAATAAAGTCAGACAGAAATTACAGTGTATTTCCATAGTTACACTGAATGTACCTGCCATTCCTTCTGCATTCCTCTACCTCTTCTGCCTCTGCTGTCTCTGAGACAGTATGACCAATTCATCCTCCTCCTCAGACTATTCAACATGAAGACAATGAGGATGAAGACCTTTATGATAATCTACTTCCACTTAATGTAATAGTAAATAATCATCATGCCATACAGTTAATAAACTTATCTGTTGTATATATGTATGAGTGTCTTTGTGTCTATAATAACTGTACGGCAAGAATTGTGTTAATTGACTTGATGTCATCAGTAAGGCTTCTGGTCAACACAGGCTATTAGTAGTCCAGGTTTGGGGGAGTCAAAAGTTATATGTGCATTTTTAACTGTGCGAGGGGTCAGAACCCCTAACATTGTCCAAGGATCAACTATTTACTTCCACTTCCTCCCCTGAGTATGGACAGGTTTGTTCTGGGTCAGGACCAAAATTGGAACTTGAGAGAGATTTAGAGAGGGGCTCATCACTAAGTATGCAACATGGAGACCCAACCAAGTGGGTGCAAGAAGAAGGTGCAAGAGCTGTGGGTATTCAGAGGAGGGAAAATATAACAATGACCTGAAACCAATATGATAAGAAATTAGCCCATATGGAGAAGGAGCCCACCTCCTGATCATTGTGAGGAGTTTTTTCTTACCTGTTGAGCTGACCGGTCTCAGCCCAAAACTTTTGGGGATTATTAAATCCAAAAGTTTTCACCAAGTAGGCTAAAGAAGGATACTCACCCACAAATTACCCCACTTTTATCATTTCTTGGTAATGGTACCACTATAAAAATTACTTTTTTTTTTTTTTAATTGTGATTTGGGTGAAGATTTACAGAGCAAATTCACTTTCCATACAACAGTTCACATACACTTTGTCTCACGACATTGACCACAATTTACCACAATGCAACAGCTCCCTTCGCACTTCCTCCCAGTATTTCCCTCTTCCAGTGTCCATCCCTCCATGCCCTCCTGCCCCCTGAGCTGTCTCCCTGTGCATAAGCAGCCCTTCTTTCTACCATGATTGTTCTCTCCAAGGAATGTATCTACCTCAGGTAAATGTTCAATTCATATGCCTGTCTTTTGCTTGGCTGGAAGCCACAGGTGTGTGTTCAATTCCAGACCTGACGGGCAGCTAGGGGCCATAGTCTCAGTGATTCCACCAGGCTCTATCAGACCAGCAAATCTGTAATTACCACTTTCTTAAGTATGGAAATGATAACTGAAATAGCATATTGGTTAGAGATTTATGACTGCCTTTCTTAGGAAGAGTGTACTTCTCTTTCCTGTCCTTGTGGGCCCAGATACTTTGATAAGAGTTACCAGTGAGACAGGAGATAGCAAGGAATTGAGAACCACTGATCCAGTCCAATTCTTTCTACTGATAAGAAAATAGCCCCAAGGCAGTTAAGTGATTTGACAATTGCTTGTATAGTAGTAAGTGCTGGGTTTTTAGATCCAGAGGGACCAGGGTTTGAATTCCAAATTCACCACTTTCTAACATGGCATGATGATGTCACCGAAATCTGAACCTTGTAGAGTCTTCGTCTTCAAAAGGGGGAAGAGTAATAATTATATTTTCAGGACTATTGTGAATATTTGAAATAATAAAAGACATAACATAGAACCTAGCATATCATAGTAAATTGTAGTGTAAATGGTAGCTGCCTTACTCTCACAAACCAGTTGTTGTTAACTGCTGTTGCATACACACAGCTAATGGTAAAGCCAGGACTCTAGTTCCATGCATCTCTGCCGGTAGTCTTATATTCTTTTCACGCTAGGGTGAGTGTAGTGTTTAAGATCACAGGCTCTGGAATAGATGTGCTTAAATACTGATTCACCAACCATATTAACTACATGACCTCAAACTACTCATTCTTTCCTAAACTTCACTTTTTTCATCTGTAACAAGAATCCGCTTCATTGGGTTGTTCTGAGAAGATTTGAGGTAACCCACAGTAAGTACTCAGCCCAATGCTAACTCTCATTAAACACTCAATAGAAGATTGCTGTCCTCACCTCTGCTGCTGCATTACCACCAACACACCATCACCTGCTACATCACTCCTCCACCACCACCTTTACAATGACCATCACTGCCACCATCACCACCACAGTTACCACCACTACCTCTGTTGCCACCATCACCATCATTGTCACTGCCACCACTGCTACCTCTGCTGCTGCCATATTATCTCACCGTCCTTGCTGTCCCATGTACTAAATATCTGTTTCTTTATCTCAAAGTCATATTTCATACTTTGCAGAAATTCTCGTTTCACTCACAGTAACCTCTGAGGTGAGAAAGGCCTAGCAATGACAACCTTTATTGCACAGTTGGAAAAGCTGTGGCTTTCCTGGGCCCTGCAGCCAGGCTGTTCTGGTATAGATGTCTGAGCCAGGTTTCTCATAGGGTAAGTTTGAGTATTCAGTGATTAACACTACATTGCAAACAGACTCTTGCTCTCTGTCTCTGAAGCTGGCTCTCCTCCCCCCTCCCCCAAAAAATAAATAAATAAACAAACCCAACTCAAAACCACTGCCACTGAGTCAATTCTGATTCATAGTGACCTTATAGGATAGAGTATAACTGTCCCCATAGAGTTTCCAAGGCTGTAGATCTTTATGGAAGCAGACTACTCATCTTTCTCCTGCAGAGGTGCTGGTGGGTTTGAACTGCCAGCCTTTTGGCTAGCAGCCTAATACTTTAACCCAGTAACTGACATTTATTGAGTTCTTCTAATGTGCAAAGTACTAGCTAAACACTTTGCCTAGACTGCCTCCTTTGACCTTCACAACGACCCACAGAGCTAAGTAGTAAACATAACAACAGATGACTTTGAGTCCTTGCTGTGAAAGTGCCAGGCATGTTCTAAGCACATTAAAATCCAAAACATCAAATTCACTGCCATTGAGTCGATTCAACTCATAGCGATCCTTCCTTCGGTTTCTGAGGCAGTATCTCTACAGAAGTAGATTGCCCACTCTTCCTTCCAATGAAAGGCTGGTGGATTTGATTCACCAGCCTTCTGGTTAGCAGTCAAATGCCTTAGGCACTATGCCACCAGAGCACCTTCTAAGCACATTAACATGTATTCATTCATTACATCCTTAAAACTGTCCTAGGAGGTTAGGTACTATTACCTTCCCCATTTTACAGATGAAGAAACAGACTTTGAAATTTATAGCATTTGTCACATGAATGATTTGGGATCTGAAAAACACTCAGAATTCACCCATAAGCCCTGTTGTTCTTGTTTTGTTATGTACCATCCGGTCGGACCTGACTCATAGCAACCCCTCCTTGGGTTTCTGAGGCAGTATCTTTTGGATCCTGATTTAGACCAAAAAGCAAAAACAAAACAACCTGGAAAAAAGGTATTTTTGAAGCAATCAGGTAAATTAATGCTAATTCTCTGAAGAGAGATCGCAACACTGTAGTCATGTTAGAAAATGTCCGTGCTTTGTGGACATGCATAGGGACATATGTATGGGGACTGTCATGGTCACTGGGCTTTGCCTTAAAGCACTTAAGCAAAGAAAAAGAAAGAAAAGGCGATGAATAGAAACAAATGTGGCAAAACTGTGAAATATGGGGGATAGAGAGATGGAGGTTCACTATACTATTGTATTCTTCTCAGTAAACTTCATTGTGGATATTTTAAATATGGACTCAAACATTATCCTCAGCAGCTGACCCAGTGCTTCTTCCACCCTGGTGAATAACTGATACCACACATCTAGCCTGCAGATCTAGCCCATTGCATCGATAAGTCTCTATCCCCCATATTTCACAGTTTTGCCACATTTGTTTCTATTCATCGCCTTTTCTTTCTTTTTCTTTACTTAAGTGCTTTAAAGCAAAGCCCAGTGACCATGACAGTCCCCATACCTATGTCCCTATGCATGTCCACAAAGCACGGACATTTCTAACATGACTACAGTGTTGCGATCTCTCTTCAGAGAATTAGCATTAATTTACCTGATTGCTTCAAAAATACCTTTTTTCCAGGTTGTTTTGTTTTTGCTTTTTGGTCTAAATCAGGATCCAGCAGAGTCATCATATTTCATTTGATTGTCCAGCTATTAAGTCTTTTGTTGCTTAGAGCAGACCCTACACACTTGTTTTCATGCCAGTGACTTGGAGAACACCTTAGATTTTTATTCCTTGTTCTTTCCTTCATTACACTGAGCCTGATCCAGAAAAGTAAAGGCAAATGCTGCAAGGAAAGCCAAATACATACCTTGTTAGGCGAAGTGAAATTGCCATGCAAGGCCAAGGGCTAATCTCAGCGGATAAATTGATGTTCACTGCTGCTGATTTATGTCATTTCCCCTATTACTGTTGCTAGGGTCCTTTTAAGCACAGGCTCAATCAGTATCTCCTCTTGAAGTGGTTTCTGTACTGTTCCTGGCAGCAACTGCATTAGTATGCAGCATTTCCTGCCCCCAGGGTTATTGTGTGTTGGTTCCTCCCCCAGCACATTAAATCTCCTAAAGAGGTACTTAGGGTTGAGAAGTGCCTGTCCACCATGTATGCAGGTTACAACATGTCCTTGCTGGAAAAGACCCACTTAAACAAATAATTTTAATTAAATAGGGATTCCCCGGCCTCTTCCTTTCCTTTCTTGCTCCAATCTCCCCTTTCTAGCCCTGATCAGTTTGGTGTAACCAGGTGAGTTCCTTTTGTACTTTCCACCAGGTTTTGGCACATGGTGCTATGTTCTGCTCAGAAGGATGCTCTGAGGTTAGCATTTGGCCTCTACTGAGACTGACTGTGGAAAAAGCACACCACCCCTCCCCTCATTACATTGGTGACCAAGTCTGTCCAGGTCATTTCACTGTCTCACTCACGTGCTTTCATAATGGGCAGGCCCTTTGCTCATCTCTCACTTGAACTGAAGTCATAATCTCCCCATTGGAGTCCCTTTTGCCAGACTCACCTTGTGGCAGGACTCTTTCTGAAGCTCATCCACAGCTCCCCATTGCATTGAGAAGAAAGCCAAGGTTCCTTCACCTGGCCTTCAGGGCTCTTGATGACCTGGTCTCAGGCCCTTTTCTAGCCATACCTAGCATGCTCTCCAGACATAATGGCCTTTCTCACATGGCCAGCACTGCCTACTCTGGAAGCCGTTTCTTACCACTTAACCTGCCTCCTCCATTTTGTAGGGCCACTATAGATGGTCACAAAACCTAACTCTTTTTGTACTCACAGTTTACCTCAGTGCCTAGTAGATGCCTGATAGATACCATGACAGGTGAACAATTAGGACAGGTTATAACATAGACCAGTCAATGGTAGAGTCAAGGCCCAGGTGGACAGAAGTAGATAGAGGTTGTTCTCTGAGTATAGCTGTTACTTGGTGCCAGCAAGAGGGAGCCCTGACCTCTCAGCCCTATATCTCTGCCTCCAGGAGCTTGATATCATGTGAATTCCTATCCACCTGCTTGGAGCTTATTCAGCCATAGGGCAGCATTACCTTATTTTAAAATTGCTGTGATTGTTAAGGTTGTGTGTCAACTTGCTGGGCCTGGTTGAGTGGCTGGGCAGCTGGATGTAGTAATCCCCACCCATGATGGGACTGGTAATCAACTCCATGGTGTAATCTAATGTGAACAGCTAAGTTGCTGCCTTAGGGATGTTGTCTGTTTCCAGTATATAAGAAGAAGCTTTGAGAAAGGTCTTGAGCTTTCTGGCACTCTTGGATCCTGCAGTTAGCCAAGTTGTCACTCAGCCATCTGTTATGTTGCTTGCCAATCTTGGGACTGTTTCTGGACTTAAATTAATGGCCTGCCATGTTGTTTGATAATCTTGGGACTGTGCCATTTTACTTGTTGACCTACGATTTGTCAGCCTCAACAGCCAGCAGCTGCCTGAGTTAAGAGATGCCTCCAGCTTCAGTGGGCCAGGAATAAGAGGCAAAGCTGAAGCCCAAGGTTGAGGGGCCTTCAGCTACCCAGAGAGAGTGAGTAGTTGAACACTGTAGGCTCAGGACCATAGTCACAGGGGACATCAACCTCAATTGGCATAACATACTACACAAAACTTTGTTCCACCTCCTACTTTGGCAAGTAGTGACTGGGATCTTAAAAGCTTGCAAGGAACCATCTAGATGCAACGATGGGTCTCTCCTCATTCAGAGCAAAGAAGTATGAGGAAAACCAAAGATTTATGTAAACAATTAGTCCTAGTGACTGGTATACCATGCAATCCACAGCCTATACGACTATGAGATGAGAAGAACTAGATGGTGCCCAGCTACCACTGTCAACCACTCGGAGTGGGATCTATGTAGGAGATCCTGGATAGAGAGGGAGAACAATGTGGAACAAAACTCAAAATCATTTTGGGGGAAAAAAAAGGTGGGGGGATCAGGTTTGCTGGTCTGATAGAGCCTGGTAGAACCCCTGAGACTATGGCCCTAGCTGCCCTTCAGGTCTGGAATTGAACCCACACCTGTGGCTTCTTCTAGCCAAACAAAAGACAGACAAATGAGTTGAACATGTACCTGAGGTAGGTACACTCCTTGGAGAGAATAATCATGGGAGAAAGAAGGGCTGTTTATGCATGGGGAGATAGCTTAGGGGGCAGGAGTGCATGGAGGGATGGACACAGGGAAGAGGTAACTATCGGGAGAAAGTGGGAGGGGAGCTGTTGCATTGGGGTAAATTGCAGTCAATGTCATGAGACAAAAGTGTCTGTGAACTGCTGTATGGGAACTGAATTTGCTCTGTAAACTTTCACCCAAATCACAATAAAAAAAAATAAAAATAAAAAAATCCAAGGTTGAGGGACCTTCACTCAGCCCCTAAAGCTGACACTCTGAACTTGAACTTCTAGCCTCCTAAACTAGGAGAACAAACTATTTGCTAAAGCCACCTACTTTTGGTATTTTCTGTTAGAGCAGCATTAGGTAGCCAAAACAATTGCTTATACTTATTTAAGTAATACAAGTCTGTAGGCAAAAAAACAAAGACTATATAGATAAGCTCAAAATATAAAACAAAATTAGCCAAATCAGCCCACCACCTGGAGTGTATACATGCCCAGATCTGCTTCTATTAAGGTTTGCAGTGATGTAATATAGTGTGTTAACTTTTTAAGAGTTCAACCCGTTATGAACCTGTTTTTCACATCAAATTTATTTCTGCACTTAATTACTTGTGTATTACTCTTTCTTATGGATATGCTATAAGTTACTCTACTAGTTCCTTATCATTGCAATGTGAAGTTGCTTTTGAGCTTTTCCTGTTTGGGGCAAGCGGGGGTGGGGGGTATACATTGACCTTCTTTATAGTTGCCTGAACTTAAATTATTAGTGAAAATATTTAAAATTGAAACTACTTAGTCATTGGAATGACTGGCTTTTGGTTGTACATTGCCATATTGCCACACACTGTAGGCTGAAAGAGGTCACACAAACCCACCCCAGCAGCACATGACAGAACAAGTTACTCTGAGTTTCATCAGCACTGAGGAAATTTCTTCTCTTGCAAAACATTAAAACTATGAAAGCATGCAAAGTATGACTCTGACTTTCCAGAAGTAACCACTCGTGTATCTTTCAGAGATTTTCTCTTGGAATATCAGCCTTACTTGTATAAATGCATGCAGATGCAGTTTTCTTCCCCCCACAAATAGGATCATAGTTCATTGTTTCATAGCTTGTTATTTTTGCATAGTAGTATGTCCTTTAGGAACTCTGGTAGCATAGTGCCTAAGGCACTTGACTGCTAACCAGAAGGATGGCAGTTCAAACCCACCAGCCGCTCCTCGGAAGGAAAGTTGGGCAATCAGTATCAGCAGTGATACTGCCTTGGAAACCTAAGGAGGGGTCGCTATGAGTCAGGTCCAACTGGATGGCAAATAACAACAACAACAATATGTCCTTTGCTCTGGTGGTATAGTGC
>NW_006922430.1:221737-233793 GCF_000298275.1 Orycteropus afer afer
CCCCACTGTGCCCTTCTTATTTGTGCACTCCTTTCTGTCTAGCTTTCCTCTCATGTGAATGCTGCCCCTCTGGTGCCCCATGGCCAATTGCTCCAAGGGGTGTATGTCCATAGAGTAGGTGGGTGCATCATTGATGGCAGGGGGTATGGTTTATGTCCTTTACAGTCTCCTTTGCACATCAGATCTACCTTGTTCCTTTTAAGGTCTGTATGACGAAGATGCCATTATGTCATCACTTTCCTGTTGATGGACATGAAAGGTTCTTTTCAGTCTCTCACAATTAGTTATAATTGATTGTCATAGTTAAAGTTGTGTGTCAACTTGGCTGGGACATCCTTTTGAGTGGCTTGGCAGCTGGATGCAGTTATTCCCCAGTTTGAAACTGTAATCAACTCCATGGTGAAATCTGCTGTGAACAGCTAATTAGTTGTGGCTGGCTTCCAGTGTGAATGGAGAAACTCTGAGAAAGATCTCTAGTTTTTTGGCACATTTTGAGCCATGTTGCTTGCTGATCTTGGCATTGTTCCTGGACTTGAACATGTGGCCTGCTGTGTTGCCTGCTGATCTTGAGATTCTGCCATTTTACCTGCCAGTCTTGAGTTCGTCAGGCTCAGCAGCCAATAACTGCAAGAGTGAGAAGAGGCCTCCAGCTCCAGTGGCCAAGGAACAAAAGGCAAAGCTGATGCCCAAGGTTAAGAGGCCTTCACCCAGTCCCTAGAACCAGCACTCTGAATTTGGACTTCTAGCCTCCTAAAGTGTAAAATAATAAATTTCTGTTTGTTTAAGCCAATTGTTTGTGGTGTTTCTTTTATAGCAGCACAAGAGAACATGCAAATTTCTCTTCAGGAACATCTTTCAACAAAAGGGGTTGAGATATCCTTGTTCCCAAACCTGTACCATCACAGCATTTTTTCAGCCTTGAAAAATTTTGCATTTCTTTCATTATTAATATAGCTGAGCATCTTTTCACAAGTTTATTGTCTGCTTATATTTCTTCTGAGAATTGCCTCTTCATATCATTTGCCCATTTTCCTATTAGGTGGTTTGTCTTTTCCTTATTGATTTATAGGACTTCTTTGTATAATATGGGTGTTAGCAACTAACTGTTATATTTATTGTAAATATCGTTTCCTGGTCTCTGTGTTTTAAATTTATAGATACTGTTTTTGGCACTTAGATATTTAAAAGCTATGTTTTTTTATGACAAGCCTAAAAGCTTCCCTGACCCATTTTAATTTCTTTTTATGTGTGTCAATTTAGTGGGCAAAAATAAGGTATTTTGATTTGATTTTATGCTTTTTTACTACTAATTAAATGACAATATTCTTTGCTTTTTGACATCTTAATATCTGTTAAAGATGTGATCTAGTCTAATCATTATCAGAGTCTCTCAAATTTGGAGGGACTCTTATCTGATATAAATTATTTTTTCCTGTTGTCTCCCTAAGTGGTGATGATTTAGCTATTAACTAGAAACCCTAAATAGATTTGGAGAGCATAGAATTTGGATTCATACTTGCTTGGTCTTCAGGCCTTACCTGCCTCTTTCTAACTGAACCCAAATTCCTTTTTCTTAAGGGAATAATAAAATCCACCTTATTGGATTAAAAAACAAAACTCACTGCCATTGAGTTGATTCCAACTCATAGTGACCCCCTTAGGGTTTCTGAGGCAGTAAATCTTTACAAAAGTTGATTGCCCAGTTTTCCTTCCACGGAGTGGCAGGTGGGTTTGAACCACTAGCCTTCTGGTTAGCAGTCAGATGCCTTAGGCACTATCCCACCAGAGTTCCTTCCTTATTGGATTAGTAAGGGTTTAATGAGATAATACGTAAATGTGCCTATTACAGTATATGTACATATTCAATAAATAGTTTTTCTTCCTATTACTGCTGAGGTAGTTCATCCTGTTAATGGACAATTATAGTTGTTCTTGATATTTAATTAAACTGTGTCTTCCTGTATATAATTGTGGTACATTGGTTCTGCTTCCACCTATACATCAATAGCTATTGTTACAGAACCACATTGAACAAGCCTGCTGCCTTCTCTACTTGTCTCAAGTCAGAGAGTTGAAGGCCAATTCTTTGTCCTAAAATCATTACCACCAGCTCTTTCAGGCATTCCCAGCTGGATATAATCTAATAATTCTCATTTTGTTAAATTTTAGTTTGTGCCTTATGGGTCCTGGAACTGAAGTTATGGGCCAGGGGTGACTTGGGCAGCCAAGCTACTGCCCTCTCTTTTGCAAGGGGCTCTCTTCTAGAGCAGCTGCTTGAGCTGTCTTCAACCAGTTGGCCATGTCACAGCACTTGTTTTCAGCCCCCATGGGTTATTCCCTTCAGTCTGCATGTGTATGGTTAGTGTTTGTGGGCCCAAGCACATGACCTTCATTATGTCCCTGTTCATCATCATCATTGGAATTAATAGAGCTGTTGTTTACCTTTACAAGATATATTTGCATTCTGATTCTATTATTCATCCAATACATTTGGTCTCCCTCTGAGCTTCATGTCATCTTTAAATTTGATCAGCACGCTCCCTCAACCCTCATCCAGATCAGCTAACCAGGAAGGAAGATGCCACGCTCTGTGTTCCAGATGTTTGTCCTCCCTCTTGAGCCTTAGCAGAAAGGGAGCACTGCCTACCCCTTCTGCTGTATGCCCCCCTGGACAGTGTGATCATGGATCTGACTCTAGCCAGGCAATATCCTTTATCATCATGGCAACTTTAGGTCCAAAGACAGGGAAATGGGTCTAGCTTGTGTTTTCTGTCAACCCAGGGCTGACTTCTGGTCACTTCCCTTTCTGAGTGCTCACAGACCAAGGAATTCTGCCAGGGGTCTGTGTTAGACTCACCAGTCTATGGTTTGCAAAAATCTAGTTTTTCTTCCCTTTGCTAAATTGGACATTTTCTTGTTTTTGGCATCTTCTCTTTTCTAGTGAATATTGAAGTTGCTAGCAGTGAGCCAGAGTCTCCTCTGTTAGTTCATTTGGAGCTGAGATGTGATTCATCTGGATCAGAAGATTTGAATTCATTTAGTGTGACCAGATGTACTTTCACAATCTCTTCCTCTGACTTGGGTTTCAATTCCCCTCATATAAGTGTTTGATTCACCCTTTTCAGCCTGAAGATTGCTGTTCTTGATAGAAAATGGGAGTTTAGTAGTTCTTTCTCTCATCATCTGTTAGCTGAGCACCTTTTGCTCTAATATTGACCTTTCCCTTCTTGTTTTTAATGCTCCTAATCCAATGTGTAAAGCCTCATTTTTGTCCTAAGCATTTTCCAAAAGGCTTAGCTTGTTCTGGGCCTCAGCTGTCCTGACCCTGTTCTTACAGTCCTAGGCCACTCCTTAATGCAGCCAGCTGGTTCCGTGCCCCTGCTGTCTATCAGATGTGGATGCTTCTCTGATGCTCCTGGAACAGCCATGTTGAGACCTTTTAGGTCAGGGATTCTTAGAGATCTTATAATCTAACAGTTCTCCTAAAGCACATGGCAGAAATCACTTCTGAACTCTTCAAATTATAGGACTCCCTCCTCCAGGAGTTCTGATGGAACATCCCTTGCCCCATGAGTAGTCAACAGGGCATATGGTGATCTTGAGGTATATCTAGACTGAGCATAGCTTGCACACACCCTGTCCCTTCATTAAGATCATTCATGATTGTATTTCTCAGGAATTTTCCGTTTTTTCTTTTTCAAGACTCTTCCTTTCCTTCTTACAGAGCATTAGTTCTCAACTAGGGATTTTTGTCCTCCAGAGGACATTGGGCAATGAATCGTAAACTTAGTGTGCATCAGAATGGCCTGAAGTGCTTGTTAAAAATTGTAGATTCCTCTGGAAAGTCCTAGCCTAGGCTGGGCCCAAGACTCAACAAATTAACATACACACACAGGTTATTTCTAAGACAGGTAATTCATAGAACACTGTTTGAGAAACACTGTTCTAGAGTCTTAGCCTAGAATTCCTTGAAATCTTTCTTTCTGGTGTGAAGGTCCAAGTATTTCCTATGTTTAGAGATCTTTTCTTTGCTGGACTACCAGACTGCTTTCTCCCTTGGTGTCCTAGCTTAGATGCAGCATCTTGTTTCTTTGAAAAGCCCAGGTTTTCATCCTTATTTTCTAAAATCTAGGGCCCAAGTGAGACCTTCTTTAGATGGATAAGCAGTAGAGGCTAAAACTCTATCACCACTGGCTATTCCCTGGTCTGTGATCTGCTCATGGAGCACATGAGTCATTTCTGTATCTGGCTGGGGAGTCTGCTGACTTCCCACTCAGTTTTTCACCTCAGTTCTTCTCTCCTTTGGTCTAGAGCATCTTGTATTTTAGTATGTTTATTCTCAGTTGAGGAATCTCAAGAAAGGCAGGTATATTTTGATAGGGGCTGCTACCCCTCTACCCTCCTGCCAGGGCTGTGGGGGAAGCCCATGATGCAGGAACACAACTGGTCATTGAGCACTGCTGCATATTTCTGGTCACCGCTTCCCATCAGTGAACACCATGGATTATAAGATGTTTTGGGGTACAAGGCATTTTAGATTGTTCAAAGACTAAGTGTGGGCTACAACAGCTCTGTCATGAGAAATACTGCTGAAACTGGTAAAAGACTATGGCGCTCTTTTCTCTGTCTCATAGTGACAGCGTGAGACCTGGTGATTGCTCAAGTGTACAAGATTTGTCTTTTTTCCTTTCTTTCTCCTGAAGCCCCCTCTCTGCTTTGCTTCATTTTTTCATTCTTTCAAGTATATTATTCACTGCATGCTTCACCTCTATTACTGGTGGTGTTGGCAGAGTAAGAGCTGAGGAGGAAAGACTTCATTGTCCAAGGTCAGAGATACCCCCAGAGCATTTACTTCCCTATCCTTTCTGTGTTAGACTGAGTTCTCTAGAGAAACCAAACCAGTAAAGCTTATACAGAGAAAGAGAAAAAAAAAATTATCTTAGGAAAATGGCTCACACACTTATAGAAACTGGCAAGTCCAAAGTTCTTGGATCAAACACCAAGCTGGAGGCTTTTCCCAACTCTTGTAGCTGCAGGGGCTGAGGAGCTCAAGGTTGGTAGGCAGTGTACTGGCTGTTGACTCCAACGAATGACGAATCCAATATCTTCAGGCCGAATGGTGGATTGTTCGCTCACGGACAGTTGTAGGCAGCACAACAGAATCCCGATCCACAGAGGAATGTCTCTTTTCCCAGGATGTCCATAGATATACTGGAAGCAGGCCACACCCCTAGTGAAACACCCTTTCAACAGATTGGCTGCTCAAAACATAATCATCTGGTCCCATCATGGGAATAACCACATCACAACAGCTTAAACCACACAGAATTGTGGTCCAGCCAAGTTGACACATAGCTCCAACTATCACACTTTCCTACTCTTATTGATTCAGGGACATGGGATGCCAGTTCAACTAAGGGTTGGTTCAGGTTGCTCAGCCAGAGAAACCTATCTACAAGGCTGGGTTTGGCTGGAGCACGGTGATAAATCCTTCTGTTTTTCCTCCTGCTTCCTTCGCCTCTGAAATCCCAACCTAGTTCACTTCTGAATGGGTGTAATGGCTTCTACCTGAGGCCTGTGGCCTTGCTTCTCTTACACCAGAATCCACCTGGTCATCCATAGCTATTGTTAAATGCTGAGTCCCACACACTGCACCAGGCCTGTGTCTCTAACCATCACAAAGGTCTTATCAGATAGATACAGCCATTTCCTTTGTACAGATGAACATTTGGAATTCCATAGAGGATCAGTGACTTGTGCAAAGCTGCACAGGTTAGTAAGTGATGGGAGTGGGACTTGAACCTGGGGCTGGCTGATGCCATGGTCTTTATTCTTCCTGCACTGTTCAAGTTGTGACTTGTTTGCCTTGTTAAATGGCAGACTGGTTAGCCAGGAGATAGGCCTTCAGAACTGGGGATGGCCCACCTTCCATTAGAGTCAGGTGTGTTGCCCTGATTTACTCTGGGTCCTTGGCCAGAGAGTATCCCCTCTGGATAGTTAGGTACAAGCACTTGTGAAGTACTTGTTCAAAGAACTCAGAGCATCTCAGGGCCTTTATTCTCAAGGAAGCCTTTGGAACTAAGCTCCTTCGTTTGGGTTACCCATAGACTGTTTGACACCACAAGATATTTTAAAAGTGTTCACCTACAGCATTGTTTCTGCTCTCAGGATCAGTTGGAGTGTTAATAGTGAAGTTGAACCTGAAAGAAACCTTAGGAGCAAGAGTGGAGTATTTGATCAAAAGAGGAAAAAGTCATGTATTCAAATATCAGGGAACAAGTACCTGAGTATAGAGAGGACAACCCTGTGTGAGATGCAGAGACAGAAAACAAGACAGGACAGGTGAGCCTGGACAGCATCTGGTGGCTCAGACAGAACAAGTTCTTGCGTGATGTCCAAGTCTAGCATGTAGCTGTCATTGTGCACCAGGCTGCTCCATCTGAGAGCTCTTATCGCCTCAGACAGACCTGGTCCTACACAAACATCTTTCCCTCTGAAATCGTCAGTTCCTCTCCTTTTTCTGTCTCACATAGTGGCCTGCTATCCTCTAGGTTGTTGTTGTTGTTTTTATGTGCCGTCAAGTCGGACCCAACTCATAGTGACCCCTCCTTGGGTTTCCGAGGCAGTATCAACACAGAAGTAGATTGCTCCATCTTCCTTCCGAGGAGTGGTTGGTGGGTTTGAACTGCCAGCCTTCTGGTTAGCAGTCAAGTGCTTTTGAGCCACGATGCTACCAGAGCTCTCTAGGGTAGAAAACTCAATATATTCTGTCCCTTTTCTTTTCCTCTCCCCATATTTCCTATATTCGTTATATTCCCTTACTTCCTAAGTATTTAAACCTGTCCCTCCTCTGTACCGCAGTGTCCCAGTCCAACTCAGCCTGTTTCCTGGATGAGAGCAGCAGTCCCTTCACGGTCTTCTTGCTTTTAGACCGAGCTCCGATAATTCCAATTTCTCACTGCCCCAAATGGACTGCCACTTTGTGGATGCTTAAATTCCACTGTGTGGATTTGTCTGTTGTATAAATGAATGAGTGAGCAAATGAGGTGAGTTCCCAACAGGCCTTGAGGGATAACTGCTTTCTAATCAAGGTTTCACCAATACCGGTATCCAGGAATAGATTGCAGTAGTATTATAGGGCCCAGCTGGGAGACATGCTTAGAAAGAGGCATGAAAAGTTCAAATGATATGAAAAGCAACAGTAAGGTCTTTAGAAGTAGAGTTAGTGTGAAGGTGGTTTGAGTATAGCGTGAAGAAACTGAGCTAAGTTGCCAAAACAGCAGGGACACGTGCCTGCACTGGGAACCGGGTGTGAGGGAACAGATTAGCCTGCCAGAGGCATGACAGTGCTGTGTTGTCATTTTTGGTATTTGTATTTTATGACATTTTAAGTGTGGTGAAGTATAATTGCTAACATTTTATAGTTTGCCGGCAATATTTTATTGAAAATGTCTCACTCATGAGCGTGTGATTTTAAGAGCATGGTGTTGTTGGGTACCATCGAGTCAATTCAGACTTATAGTGGCCCCATGTGATAGAGTAGAACTGCCCCATGGTGCTTTCTAGGCTATAATCTTTACAGAAGCATATTGCCAAGTCTTTTCTCCCGAAGAGTACCTGGGTGGATTTGAACTGACATCCTTTTGGTTAGCGGCCAAATATATGCAGCACTTTCAAATGTGGTGTTATTATGTCCTCTGACCACTTTTGCCCTAGTGGGCTGTGATGGTTTTCATTGGAAAATGGGATTCACTTCACAGAAATTCATTTGTGTGTGTGTGTGTGTGTGAAAAACTTTTTTTTTTCTTTCTTTTACTTTTTATAGCAGTAGTTTCATACAATATTTGCCCTTTTGTGATTGACTGATTTCACTCAGCCTAGTGTCCTCTAGGTTCATCCATGTTATGTGATGTTTCGTACATTCCTCACTGTTCTTTAACATTGTGTGGTATTCTACTTTGTATATGTACCATAGTTTGTTTATCCATTCACCCATTGATGGGCATTTAGGGTGTTTCATTCTTTCTACTATTGTGAATACTGCTCTCTTGAACATGGGTGTGCATTTATCATTGATTTGAAAGCACTAGCTGCTATAATTTTCCCTTTTAGCGCTGGCTTTAGCTGGATCCCACATATTTTGATAGCTTGATTCCAATTCTTGTATATGTGTTGCTGTTTATTTTATGGCCTAGAATATGGTCTGTCTTGATGAATATTCCATGGGAGCTGGAAAAAAATGACTTAAGTAACTCAAGAAGCTCAAAAAGAAGAGCAAAGTAAACTCAAATAAAGTGGAAGGAAGTAAAGATTTTAGGAGAAACCAGTGAAACTGAAAACAGAAACCATAACGAAAATAATGTAACAAAAAGCTGGTTCTCTGAAAAAATTAATAAAATTGATAAACCTCTAGTAAGACTGAAAAATACAGAAACAGATGACAAAATCAGCAGTATCAGGAATGAAACAGATCCTGCACAGTAGGCAGCCTAGCTGGACTAGAATTACTCAAAGCCAAAGGAACAGAAAGCTGCACACAGTAGTGGAGCCTGCTCAGGAGATTCTGAGTGATGGACAGAGGACTCTGGTCAGGGGATACAGACAGAACCAAGCTAGGATGACATTTTGGAGTGCATTCAACAACTGTTTCTTATTACCTGCTATACACATACCCAACACTGAGCACAGGACCCTGAGGGGATTAAGACTGGCTGGCAAGGTAAGACAGATTCAGAAGCAGAGAGTGACCATACTGGTGATAAGATCTCTGACAGAGCTCTTAAGACCTTAAAGTGATAAACTTCTGCCCACTTCTCTTGGAAATCAAACCCAAACAAGGAGATAAAGGAAAAAATATGTCAACTCTATTTTTGTTGACATTGGGTGACATCTGTAACACTGAAACACAAAAACCCCAAGGACAGGTGTGGATAGAGGAGGGCCTCTGACTCCATGGCTCAGAGTGGGTGTCAAAGTGGAATAAGCCATTTTGCCCTGAAGAATCCCAGGGAAGCTACCAGACTATCAGCCTCTCAGGGTAGGCATGAGGCACAGGCTGAGAACAGAGGATTTGTTAGAAGTTGGAAAAGGTGCAGTTCCATCCCCAGTAACCAAATAGTCTTGACTAGTTCAACTTGATCTCTAGAGACACTGAGTGGAGGCATTGGACTTGGAACCAGGATTAAAAAGTGGGTGATGAAGTGTGCATCCCATGTGGAGAGTGCCCTGGTCCTCTTCCCACTCAGCTCCTGTCATTGGGCAGTCACAGGTCCTTCTAACCAGGACCACTGAGGAAAGACCCAGAGGGACTGATATTGGAGGGTCAGTCATAAGCAAGGGATTGAGAATAAAAAGGGAGGGAAGCTAAAGGGGAATGGAGCAAGCAAACAGAAACCTCAAACCCACTGCCATTGAGTTGATTCTGACTCGTAGCCACCTTATAGGACAAAATAGAACTGCCCCACTTCCAAGGCTATAAATCTTTATGGAAGCAGACTGCCTTAATTTCTCCCACAGAACAAACCACTGACCTTTTGATTAGCAGTTGAATGCTTTAACCGCTGCACCGCCAGAGCCTCACTAAAAGGCCATGGAGCAGTGCCTTCAGAATCCAAATATTTAATCTCCAGTTCTACACTCAGCCTAACTTTTGAGTGTGAAGGTGAAGGCATTTTTCAGGCATGCATAATCTCAAAAGATTTACCTTCACACCCTCTTTCAAAAGGCCAGTAGAAGATGTGTTCTCCCAAAACAAGGGTACCAGCCAAGAAAAAGGAAGAACTACGATCTGGGAAAAGGAGCTCCAGCATAGCAAAATAAAATAAAATGAGCAGAGGTCCCAGAACTGGCTGTGCAGCAGGCTGGAGATTAGAGGTGCCATTGGGAGCAGGGAATCAGAGACTTGGAGAAATACACCCACAAGTTCTCTGACTGGCTCACCAACCACATGATAATGAGAGGCCTTTGAAAGATTGTTAAGAATCAGAGGTAGATTCAAAGAAAATCAGATTTTTAAATGAGGGTATGATTTATTCCAAGAAAAATAAAAAATTCAGGAAAGGAATTAATTTTGGTCCACCACATGGCTCAACAGCGGGCAGTATTTACATAGTCACAATAATGGAAAGACTATTGATTTAGCAAAAATGTTTAACAAAACTTCTGTGGGAAGAGATGTAAGTGCACTAACCCCTTGGCCATCACAAGAAATCAATCAGTAATTTCTATAGCTGGTGACTCTCAATATAGCTATAAAAACATATTTAAAAGCTCAGAGGTGCCAGCAGAGCCAATCCCTGAGAAGATCTGAAGTGGTTTCCCTGGGGAGGGAGGTAGTGTTGGGAGAGATGGGGCAAGGCGCTGCTGCTTCCTGTGTGTCTCAGCACTGACTGACCATTATAAAGGATGTATGTGGATATATTTCTTTGAAAATAAAAACTCATTAAAGTCTTTAATAGATAAGCATGTAGAGGAAAAGATGCTATACAATGGTAGCACATAGAGAGCCCCTAAACCATCCTGGAAGACAGGGGATTCAGGGACAGCTTCCTAGAAGTGGTGTCTTGTAACATATAATATAAACCAGAATGTAGAATATAGATAAGAAGGGGATGGAAAGATAGACCAAGGAAAAGGGCCAGCAGATACAAAAGCTCAGATGCTGCAGCAGGCAGATGCAAGAGCATTAGTTGAAAATGAAGGCTAGAAATGGGGGTGAGGCCAAGCCATGTACCTAAGCATTGGTATGTAGGCACAAAAACATGAGCCCATTCCCAAGTTAGGTGACTGAGTAAATGCCAGTATCATAGATGTGGAGCCCATGGAGACTGGGTGTGAATGAGAAGCACCTGAGAGACAGGGGAGATGCTCCAAGGAGGTTGAGTGGATGTCTCTGGGGATAGGTGGATGAGTGAGCATGGCGCTCGGTGGGCCCTGCAAGGCTGGCTGTGGCCTGATTGGGACTCCAGTTTCTCATGGCACCAAGGAAGGCAGTTTCTTATGGTGACAAGACTTACTCTTTGGTGCACTTTTGGCCAGCATGAGCAAAAGGAGTGACCCCATGGCTAGGGTATGGCCCCTAATGACCCTTTGGATCTGGAATGGGACTCAGTCCCATGGCTTCCAGCCAAACAATAGACAGGCATATAAGATGAACATTTACACCAGGTAGGTAAACTTAGAACAATCAACCATGGGCGATCAGAAGGGTAGTATTTGCACAGGAAGATAGCACAGCGTGCAGGAAAGCATAGAAAAGACACAGGGAAGAGGTAGCCACAGACAGGAACTGGGAAGAGAGCTATTACGTTATGGGGATTGCAATCAACGTCATGAAGCAAAATATGTATGAACTGTTGTGTGGAAAATAAATTTGCTTTGTAAACCTTCACCCAAATCACAATTTAAAAGAGAGAGAGAGAGATTTTTTGTTATGTATACATATCACCACATATATGTACACACAGAAAAAGTCCCCAGCTTGGGGTGGTAACAAGGTTGTGAGTTGTCAACTTAGGAATTTCTTTTCCTTTGTCCATTCTGTCCTTCCATCCTCTCTTATTATGTACCAGGCTTTGGACAGGGTGCTAGAGATACACAGTTGAATAAGATTCAGAACTTCCTTCTCTGATTGCCCACTCAGGGTCTAACAGAGGAACCAGATGCATTATTCATTGACTATAGTGATTTTGAGAAGTGCTCTAAAGTCCAAGGGCAAAGGCACCAAACAGCTGTGGCAATCCAGGAAAGCTTCCTTTAGGGGATGCTTGACTTGAGAGGCAGCTTATATTTGCCTCTTTGTGTATATTTTGCCATACTTAAAAATAAATGTTTGTTTATTTAAATATATATTCACCTATATTTATGTAAATAGGAGCAGACCCTATATAATGTTTTATAACCAGATATTTCAACTTTATGCTATATCATCGTTGTTGTTATGTGCCATCGAGTCAAACCCGACTCATAGTGACCCCTCCTTGGGTTTCCGAGGCAGCATCACTACGGAAGTAGGATTGCCCAACCTTCCTTCCAAGGAGTGGCTGGTGGGTTTGAAC
>NW_006922430.1:235343-240305 GCF_000298275.1 Orycteropus afer afer
GTCGCTATGAGTCGGGTCTGACTCAACGGCACATAACAACAACAACAATGACTAATGATCGGGAACATTTCTTCATGTATTTATTAGCTGCCTGAATATCTTTGGTTAAGTGTCTATTCATGTCTTCCGTCCATTTTTTAATTGGCTCATTCTTTTTTTGTTGTTGTTGACTTGTTGGAGCTTTTTTAATAAATTTTAGAGATAAGTCCCTTGTCAGACATGTCGTTGCCAAATATTTTTTCCCAGTTTGTAGGTTCTCTTTTTACTTTTGGAGAAGTCTTTAGAAGCACATAAAAATTTAATTTTTAGAAGTCCCATTCATCTAGTTTATCTTCTGCTGCTTGTGCATTTTGGGTTATGCTTGATGGTCTATTTATGCCATATATTGTTGTTGTTGTTATGTGCCATTGAGGCAGACCCAACTCATAGTGACCCCTCCTTAGGTTTCCGAGGCAGTATCACTTTGGAAGTAGATTGCCCAACGTCCCTTCTGAGGAGCCACTGGTGGGTTTGAACCACCAGCCTTCTGGTTAGCCATCAGGTGCCTTAGGCACTAATGTTACCAGAGCTCACAACAACAGACACATAGACCAATGGAATAGAAGTGAGGACCCAGAAATACATCCATTGATGTATGGTTAGCTGGTCTTTGAAATGGCTGAAATCCATTAAATGGGGAGGAGATAGATGGTCTCTTTAACTAATGGTGCTGGCAGAATTAGCCATTTGCAGAAAAATGAAACAAGATCTATACCTCACACCATACACAGAAACTGACTCCAGATGGATCAAAGACTTAAATGTGAAACCTAAAGCTATGAATTTCCTCAAGGAAAAACTAGGGGCAAATTTAGGGGCCCTAATATAATGTTGTCAAAGATCAGCTAACTGTAGGTCAATGGGTGTATTTCTGGGCCCTCACTTCTATTGCATTGTTCTATGTGTCTGTTGTTGTACCAGGCTGTTTTGACTACTGTGGCTATATAGTAGGTTTTGAGATCCGGCAGTGTGAGACCTCCTACTTTGTTTTTCTTCATAGTGGTTTGCTTATACAAGATCTTTTTCCTTTCTATACAAAGTTAGTGATTGGTTGTTCCATATCCTTAAAGAATGTTGATGGGATCTGGATTGGGATTGCATTGAATGTTTAGATTGCTTTTGTGTAGTACTGACATTTTCACAATGTTCAATCTTCCTATTCACAAGCATAGTATGTTCTTCCATTTATGTAGGTCTCTTACGGTTTCTTGAAGGAGTCTTTTATAGTTTTCCTTGTACAGGTCTTTTGTGTCCCTGGTAACATTTATTCCCAAGTATTTTATATTTTTTTTTGGTAGCTATTAAATGGTATTGATTTCCTTATTTCTTTTTCAGCAGTCTCTTTGCTATTGTAGAGGAATCCAACTGATTCTTGTATCTTGTATCCTGCCACTATGCTAAATCTCTCAATTAGTTCCAGTGGTTTTTTTTTTTTTTTTTGTGCTGAGTCTCTTGGGTTTTCTAGGTGTAGTACAATATCATCAACAAAGAGGAATAGTTTTACTTCTTCCCTCCCAATTTGGATGTCTTTGATTTTCCTTTCTTACCTTATTGCCCTGGCTAGGACTTCCAATACAGTGTTGAATAGAAGTGGTGACAGAGGGTATCCTTGTCTGGTTCCTGTTCACAAGAGGAATGGTTTCAGGTCTCTCTCCATTGAGAAAAATGTTGGCTGTTGGTTTTGCATAGATGCACTTTATGATGTTGAGGAATGTCCCTTCTATTCCTATTTTGCTGAGAGTTTTGATCAGGAATCAGTGTTAGATTTTATCAAATGACCTTTCTGCATTGATTGATATGATCATGTGGTTCTTTTCCTTTGTTTTATTTATATGATGAATGATGTTGATTGTTTGTTTAATGTTGAACCATCCTTGCATACTGATATGAACCCCACTTGGTCATAATGTATTATTTTCTTGATATGTTGTTGGAGTCTGTTGAGTAGGATTTTGTTGAAGATTTTTGCATCTATATTCATGAGGGGTATTGATCTATCACTCGCTAAACTCATTGCCATTGAGTCAGATCCAACCCTGCCAAAGAGGCAAGGAAGCCGCATGTTCTGACCTCCTCTAAGCCCACAAGAGGCAGACAGAATCACCATCAGTAGCCCAAGGCCTATTTTTGTGAGACCAGACATACTGCCTCCCTCCAGCCCTTTCGTCAACCCTAATACCACCCATTCCTCCCGCAGCATCCACCATCTCTCTGCTGGGTTCGATAATTTCCTGCAGTGGCCACACGGAACTGACAGATTATGAGGTTTATTAGGGAAGCACCAAGCTACAATTCAAGTTCAGGAACAACGCTTAGTCTCTCTCAGCCTGCAGTCTCCTTGCCAACAGTATCTCAGTCTCTTTCCCAACTGTGCATGTCTCTCGGTGTCTCTCCCTCAGCAATGCATGTCTCTCGGTGTTTTTCTTTCAGCAGCGTGTTTCTCAGAAGTGCATTTCTCTCAGCAGTATGTCTTTCTCACCCAGCAGTCAGAGAGACCTCTTCTGCCTCTAGAAGGGCTCCTTTTGAGCCTGGCAGAGTGGCCACTAACCAATCTCAACACCAGAATTCTATACACCTGAGAGAGAGTGAACTTCCCAGAAAATTGCTTTGTGCTGCTCCCAGCAGAAATACCCCAGGTGGATAATTTTAACAGTCAGGAGCTACTCAGTTGCTCACGGCAAATTCCACCATTGGGATTTACAAAGAGTTATGGCTAGAAAAGCCACACTATGTAATTTACTAAACTGCGACCTATAGCGACCCCTCCTTGGGTTTCCGAGGCAGTATCACTATGGAAGTAGATTGCCCCATCTTCCTTCTGAGGATTGGCTGGTGTGTTTGAACCACCAGACTTCAGGTTAGCAGTCAAATGCCTTCAGCACTATGCCGCCAGAGCTCCCATTGGTCTCCCATTTTCCTTTTTAGTGATGTATTTGTGTGGTTTTGGTACCAAGGTTATGCTTGCTTCATAAATGAATTTGGGAGGGGTCCATTCTTTTCTACTGAAAACAAAGTATAAATAAGTTTGTCATGTCTAAATCAAGGATTATTTAAAAAAAAATAAGATTAAAGATGCTGATATACATTGCCCTCTGGAAAGGTTTTGTGGATTTGTCCTTTCCTTCACAGTGTGTTCATAGTCCGTATCAGTCCTTTTGTCTTTACCAGTCTGACAGCCAAAACTACTTTAGTTTATTTGCAGTTTTGGGAATACTAGTGAGGCTGAGGGTCTGTTCGTAAGTTTATTTGTCATTTGTATGTAAGTAGGTTCTGAAGACTACAAAGCTGGGTTTGGAGAAAGTGTGGTAGTAGATATTCAAGGAAGAAGAAGCAGCCCAGGAGATGTGAATGGGCACAGCACCTTCTAGAAGGGCTTTTGGTTTGATTATTTCTGGGTGTGGGTATCAGGGGGGAAGCAGTGGAGCTTGAGGCTATCCCTTGGCTAGATTAGGAAAGGCCTTGACTGGGACCTAGGAGTTGGGACTTTGCTCCTGATTCTCGTAGGGGCCAATTGATAGATTCTGAAGAACTCCATGTTTAGTGTTTTTCCTGCTTCTGGGTTCTCTAGGTGCCCTTCTTACTTTCAGTTGGTAGCCAGCTTACCTGTGCAAAGGTAATAGGTACCTGACAGTTAAGATACCTATCTGGCAGCACAGGTAAGACAGCACAGCTTTACCCCTGGCTTTCTGTCCCTGTACACCTTAGAGATCCAACCTCTGTCTTCAGGTAGTAAGAAGCAATATGAATGGCTCATTCCCAAATCTAAGAGGCAGTATGACTGATGGGAAGAGTATAGCTTCTAGGTTTCAAGCTAGGTTTACCTCTTAGCCCTGCGTCTTCCAACTAGTGATGTGGGTGGGGAGGGGATATTGGCCATATGATCACTGACCTTTAAGTTCATACATAGAGATGTCTTCCTCACAGAGTTGTTAGGATGTAATGAGCATGTTGCAAAAGTACTTTGTAAGGAGTAAGGTGCTGTAGGTATCAGTTTTGATATAAGTAGGTGAAGACTTGGAGCACCACTTAGGAAGTCCTCTAATGTACACTTAGACACTGCCTTCAACGCTTCAGTGTGTTTGAATAAACAGGTATATGAATAGATACCTGTAAATTAATTTCTTTTGCAAATCACCTACTATTGTCAGGACTCGAATTAGACTGTCATCAGAAATTATCCTTCTTTCTTCACAACAATTCATTGTACACACATGGAGTCACCATGAGTCAGAATTGACCTGACAGCAACTAGTTTGTGTGTGTATGTATTCATTCATTCATGCATACATACGTACATATGTATTCTCCATTTTATGCAAGAGCAAGTTTAACCTTAGAAAGACAACATCTCCTGCTCAGGGTTGCATAGCAGTTATCCAGAAGATCCAGGACTAAATCCAATTATATGATCCCCTTTGTTTTAGGAAACACTTGTACTCTGCTATATAGAGGACTTGGCATAAGGAAACTGGTGTTTCTAAGACTGTTTTAAGGTACCATATTGCTGTGTGCTAGTGATGATAGTAGGTGATCTTCTAAAAAGTAGTCTCATAAACCTTCCAGACTGATGTGTGCACAGACATGGCCATCCACCCCACCTCTACTCCTGACACCCTCGCTCTTCTCTCTCCCCTCTTTGACCACAAATGTAGAATGCCAGTCAAACCTAGCATGACCTGTGGGCTGTGGTTTTCTAATTCAAAGCCTGTTTTGTTTCCTTTATGAGATATTGCTTATTAGCTATGTGTTGAACTTTATTTGTGGATATGAAAATAGAACCTTTTAGAAAATATCTTCTTTAAAAATCCTCCAAACATGAGCACCGGGGGCAAGATGGCGGACTAGGCAGAAGGATTGCACAGACCCTCTTCAACAAAGAAAACGGAAACCAATTAACACAGACACAGAAGATAATCTTGGACC
>NW_006922430.1:240405-241466 GCF_000298275.1 Orycteropus afer afer
TGCTTCCCTAATAAACCCCATAATCTGTGAGTTCTGTGTGGCCACTGCAGTGAATTATTGAACCGGGCAGATAGACTTTGGGTGCTGCGGGAGGGACGGTTGGTGAAAGGGCTGGAGGGAGGCAGCATGTCTGGCCTTGCACAAATAGGCCTTGGGCTACTGAGAGTGATTCTGTCTTCCTCTTGTACAGTTAGAGAAGGTCAGAACATGTGGCCTCCTTGTCTTTTTGGCAATGATGGACATATTTCCTTGACAATGGGCACTGACCTATCTCACTTTTTAAATATTTGCTTAATATTTTATTCTTTGGATATACCATAATTTAACTACTCCCCTACTGATGGTTACCAGTTATGCAAAACACCGCATACTGTGATCCTGGTGGCGTAGTGCTTAAGACATTTGACTGCTAACCAGAAGGCTGGTGGTTCAAACCCACCAGCCTCTTTTCAGAAGGAAGACTGTGCAATCAACTCTTGTAGAGATACCGCCTTGGAAACCCAAGGAGGGGTCTCTATGAGTCTGGACTGACCCAGCAGCAGTGAGTTTGGTTTTTTGTTTGATTGACTTATTTCACTCAGCATAATGTCCTGGAAGTTCATCCACGTTATGCGGTGTTTTGCAGATTCTTTGTTATTCTTTAGGGTTGCATGGTATTCCATTGTGTATATGTATCATAGTTTGGTTATCCATTGTTTTCTTGATGAGCACCTAGGTTCTCTCACATCTTTAGGATATATACTTGGTAACGGAATCACTGGGTCAAATGGTATTTCTAATTCCAGGTTTTTAAGGAACCACTATTCTGCTTTCCACAGTGGTTGTATCATTTTACATTCCCACCAGCAGTATATGAGAGTCCCAGTCTCTGCACATCCTTGCCAGCATTTGTTATTTTCTGTCCTGTTGAACTTTGCTACTAGTGCTGGGGCAAGATGGTATCTCATTGTTGGTTTGATTTGCATCTCGGGCAATCTAGTTCCGTAGTGATACTGCCTCGGAAACCCAAGGAGGGGTCGCTATGAGTCGGGTCTGACTCAACGGCACATAACAACAACAAC
>NW_006922430.1:259601-265455 GCF_000298275.1 Orycteropus afer afer
TTATTACGTGCTGTTAAGTCAGACCCGACTCATAGCGACCCCTCCTCGGGTTTCCAAGGCAGTAGTATCACTACGGAAGTAGATGGCCCCATCTTCCTTCCGAGGAGTGGCTGGTGGGTTTGAACTGCCAGCCTTCTGGTTAGCAGTCAGTGCCTTAGCCACTATGCTAACCAGAGCTCCTGCCATATAATAGGCACTCAAAACAATTGAATTCCCTCTTCTTTAGACTCAAACCAAACCAAACTCACTGCCATCAAATTAATTCCCACTCATAGCATCCTCCATTGGATGTCTGAGGCTGTAAATCTTTTATTATTATTATTATTATTTATTTAAAGACGTTGTGTTATATTATTGTTTTACATTTATGTTGTGTACATTTAGTTTCACTCCCTATTCACCATGTCCAACCCCAACCGAGTCTCCTCCTCTCCCTACCCAGTGACCGCCCCCCCCCCAGGCCCTTCATATTCATGCAATCCTGTTTGTACTGCATTTCCCCAGTTTGAATGTTGAACCTCTAGTGCTCTGTGGTCTATTTCTCTAAGGGATGTATTACCATAGAGTATTTGGGTGTGTCATCCTGAGTTGAGTGGTCTGCATGTACATCTTGCTAATCATTGGGCTGAGAGCCAGCCCTTAGGGGTGAGTTCTACGCCAGGTGCAGAATGTATTCTAGGGCCATAATATTGGGGGCATCATCAGACTTCATCAGACCAGTAATTCTGGTCATTATTGAATGTTTGGATTTTGTTCCACATTTTTCCTCCCACTCTGTCTAGGATCTCCAGATTTGATTCTTTCCTGAGTGATTGGCTTTGGTAGCCAGGCACCATCTATTTTTTCTTGTCTCAAAGGCCATCGTGTCCTATGGGTGACCACTTCGGAATGCCCTTTATCTTTTTCTTTTTTTTTTTTATTTCTTCGCTTCCAATGCTCGGAGACTATTAGCTGCATCTTAGAGGAAGGCTGCTTCAAAGCTTTTAAGACCCTAGTCGCTACTCAACAATGTAGGATGTGGAACGAGGTTTTTATGTATTTTGTTGTCCCAGTTGAGTCTGGTGTCCCCCAGTACTATGGTCCTGAGACAGTAGATCTATTGGATCTCTCTCCCATAGTGTCTGGGTGTCTGTGAGGGCTTACTCTGTGTCTGTCTTCTATTGTTTCTGTAAGGATTGCAGGTATTTTGAGTCACTGGTGTCTGTGTAAGACTAGCCTCTGAGCCTATAAATCTTTACAAAAGTAGATTGCACCATCTTCCTTCTGAAGAGCAGCTGGCGGGTTTGAACTGCTGAACTTCTTGGTTAGTAGCCAAATGCCTTATCCACTAGGCCACCAGAGCTCCTTTCCTATAAAACTAAAAAACTCATTTCTGTCAAGTCAGATCCAACTCATAGCAACCCCTCCTTTGGTTTCTGAGGTAGTAGATGTCCCAATCGTGGTTCTGAGGACTGGCTGGTGGATTTCAGCTGCCACCTTCTGGTTAGAAGTCAGATGCCTTAGGCACTAGGCTACCAGAACTCCTTCTGTAAACTAGTTAAATAAAAAACCCACAGCCCTCGAGTTGATTCTGACTGATAGCGACCCTACAGGACAAAGTAGAACTGGGTTACCAAGGCTGTAATTCTTTATGCAGATAGATTACCACTTCTTTCCTGCCATGAAGCAGCAGGTGGGTTCAAACCCTTGGCCTTCCGGTTAGCAGTCAAGTACTTGACCACTGCACCAGTAGGGCTCCTATACACTGGTTAACATCCTGCAAAAAATGAAATCTTGAGGAGTTCCAATAAGATGTTGGAATAGGCAGAAAGACTGCACAGACCCTCTTCAACAAAGAAAAGGGGAACCAATTAACACAGATACAGAAGATAATCCTGGACCCCTGAGCCTTGAAGGGAAGGATATAGAAGTGGACTAAGCTCCAACTCACAGAAGACTGCATGATAACACCAAAAACGGACATACAGAGCTGCGGTCTGGCAGTGACCCTGAGAGCACACAAAGATTGGATATTGCAAAGTGGTGGTAGGACCTAAGAATTAACCTAAAAATCAGCCCTGCTAACCAGAGACTGCACAGAGGACTGCTCTGGTAGCTGGTGAATAAAAGGAGAAGCAGTGAAGAGGAAGACAGACTGAGCTGTGGATTTTTGCCTGTTCAGAGGGCACAGCCATTTGGAATGTTTACAAGCAGTTTGACCATTTTGGATATTTAAAGCAACAGCATTCTCCCAGATTCCAGGGACTTAAGAACAGGCTCCACTTGGCAGGTACCGCAAGGACATTCCACACACAGACAACTGGAAAGCTGCGACATTCCCCTTGTTACTTTTATACCTCACACCCCTTGGTGAATGGAGGTGCAGCCATCGTTCACTCCTAGGAATTCCATCCCAGTCTGTGTGCTTGGACAGAGCCTGGGTGCCCTGCCCCACTCTGTCTTGATTTTTTTTTCTTTCTTTTTTCTGTTTCTTAGTGTGTTTGGTTTTGTATGTTTAAAAACTACTGCTATTATTATTACTTTTGCCCTTTTTACTATTATTCTTTATTTTTCCCCTCCAAGGTTCTAGTTTTCACCTTTGTTTCTCTTCCCTCTTTCTGGTTCCAATTTTTTTTTTCTTTCTCATGGATAACCCTGTTCCTTGTTTTTCTTTTTGTGTTTTTCCAATTTTTTCTTCATTATTCTCTTTCTCTACCTTTTCTTTCTTATTGACCTCTCCCCAGATATTGCGGGGTTTTGGGTTTTTTCCCCCTTTTTCCTCTTTTTGATTACTGTTCCCGTGTGGTTACATGGTGTGTGTTTTGTCCATTTGCTTTTACTTTCTTGATGGTTATTCAGTTGATATTTTTTGTCTAACTGAGTGGAAAACAGCAACAGTCCCCATACAACACAACTATACCCACAACTCCTGTACCTTCACTTACTGAGTGAGAGCCACCACTTCCTTCTCCACCAACAGGCCAACAATAAACAACCACCCTGAAGAGCCTGACTCACCCTTGGCTGCTCTTCACAAACAGTTAACAGAGATCTAAATACAACAATGCCACAATGTCTTGAAGACAACAGACCATCACAGTCCACACAAAGAAGCAAGATAAAGTGGTAGAAACAAGGGACCAGGATATAGACCCAAAACACATCCCTGAGGAAGAAGTAGCATTGGAACTCTCTGATAAGGAATTCAAAAGAATTATATTTAGGTATTTTCAAAGGATTGAGAGGCAGACCAAGGAAAACACAGACAAAACCCTAGAAGAATTTTGGAAGAAAATATAAGAATAAAATGACAAAATAAATGAAAAATTACAAATGATTCTAAATCTACAGATAGAAATCCAGAAGATAGGTAACACATTGAACGGGCAAAGGAGTAGAATTGATGCAATGGAAGACAGAATTAACAAGATTGAAGACAAATACCTAAATACTTCTTTGGAAAGAGATCAGTCAGAAAAAAGATCAAAACAAAATGACAAGGATTCAAAATGGAATCTCTTCAGTAATCACCACACTATTTCCCTCTAGCATCTTAGTGCTTGAAAAACTAAATACAGCAGTTTGAATTAGGGATTTTGGTGCTCTGAACAGCTCATTGAATCAGAGTGCACCAAACACAGAAGAGCAGAATTAGAGGAAAGGCACAGGGAGATTATATAAGAAAGATCTACCTGGCGGAGGATGGACAGGCAGCCGAGAGAGGCCATTGGAAACTTCCCTGCGGCAGTCACTGACTGGCGGGTGAGGGTGGCCACCTGAGATCTCCGTGAGCCAAGAAAGAAGACACCCTATATCAGCATACCAGCAACCACACCAACATCCCAGCAAACAGCCCCAAGGATCTACCTTGAACACCTGATTTTATTGATAAACTGGGTTGGCTAAGTGCAGATGGGCATGTGCAGCACCACTGAAACCAAAATGGAGAGCTCACTGGTGCTCCAGGAGAGTGAGCTTGCTGCCCCCTCAGCAGGTCACTGAGTGGGCTTGGGTCAGCCTGGGAGACATTGAGAGGTCTGTACTTGTATTTGGCACTGATATCAGGACCACAGATTACTAGCAGGCACTCTCCCAACTCCAGCACAGCTGAAATCACGTGCATCTTTGGCACCACAGGTGGACGGTATCACAGACAAACTCCCGAGCCATTCATGGTCTGGGAGGATTGCGCAGGCGCAGCAGGTAGACGTGGTGGGGAGAGAGAGGAAGCTACAGCTGAGTGCGGTTCTGAGAATTTGCCTTGGACCAGCTTTTTGACACTGAGGGGCCTCAGAAATGGGGTCTTTGAGTGTGTGTGAGCCTGGCAGAAAGTGGCAACTCCCTAACAACAGGAATCTTTCCTGAAATTGAGCCGCAGGCTTGTAAATAACTACATCATCAATAACAGCCCACGCAAAGCCCTAGAAACCGACCTTAGCAACACCAAGCTTTCCTTCTTCTGCTCCCACCTTCTCCGCCAATAACTTCACTCATTCAATAAAAGAAACCATATTCAGCCAACTACCATAAAATCATCCGCTTCAAACTCTAAACTCTCTTTACGACAAACAGAAACACATATCCACATTCCTCACAGTGATTCCACCATCACAAAGAAAACAGCAGAGCGACCCAATATACTTGGATCAATAATAAAATACACCAGCTTCATCTTTTCAAAATACTAAACCATAAAATGAAGATAAAACAAATCAACACATAACCAGCAGCTAAAGACAACCTCAAAATGTCAAGGAAACAACAGGCAACCTCAAATCAACAAACAAACAAACAAACAAAAAAACAGGACAAGGCATTAGACGCAAAACCACAAAGGTCTCATTATACATGGAGGAAGAGGAGGCAATAGAATTATCTGAGAAGGAAATTAGAAGATATGTTTATAGAGCTATACAAAAGCTTAAGGAAACCCCAAACAGAAACAAGGAGAAAGCAGACAGTTCCCTGGAGGAATTCAGGAAAATCATTGAGGAACAGAATATTAAGATTAATGCACAATTGGAACTCATACAAAAACAGCAGTTAGAAATGCAGAAAATGTCTATCGAAATGCAAATCATGAACACCAAAATGACAGAACTACACAACACAATAGAAGCTCAAAAGAGCAGATTAGAACTGGCTGAAGAACGCATATCCCAACTAGAAGACAAATCCCTGGACACTAGCCTGTATGAAGAAAAATCAGAACAAAGATTTAAGAGAAATGAAGAGAGCCTAAGAATTTTATGCGATGACATGAGATGAAACAATATAAGACTCATTGGAATTCCAGAACAAGAAGAGGCGAAAAAGACCACTGAGAAAATTGTGGAAGACCTGCTGGCAGAAAACTTCCACCATTTCATTAAGGAAGAAAAGATATTTGTCCAAGAAGCTCATAGAATCCCACACAAGATAGACCCCAAAAGAAAGACACTGAGGCATATTATAATCAAACTTTCCAAAACAAAAGGCAAAGAAAAAATTCTGAGAGCTGCCCAGGAAAAAAGAAATATTACTTATAATATTCAAACAGTTAGGCTGAGCTCCGATTACTCAGCAGAAACCATGTAGGCAAGAAGGCAATGGAACAGCATATATAAAATTCTGAAGGAAAAAAACTTCCAACCAAGAATCCTATATCCAGCCAAACTATCCATAAAATTTGAGGGAAAAATCAAGGCATTCTTAGATAAACAGAAATTAAGAGACTTTGTGAAAAACCAGAACAACCCTACAAGAAATGCTTAAGGAAGTCCTACCAATAGAGAATCCACAACAGAGATCAGCAAAACCAAGATATGTGACATCAACTCTAAAACCAAATCAGAAATAGGTACTCATAATAAGACCATAAAACATTCTACCTTAA
>NW_006922430.1:266671-268556 GCF_000298275.1 Orycteropus afer afer
TAGAATAAAATTTCCTAGAAACTAATGAGAATGAAGATACATCCTACGAAAACCTATGGGACACAGTAAAAGCAGTACTCAGAGGACAGTTTATAGCAATAAATGCACACATCAAAAGAGGAAAGAAACAAAATGAACACTATAACTTATCAACTCCAACAACTAGAAATAGAACAACAAAAGAGTCCTTCAGTATCTAGAAGCAAAGAAATAATAAAGATCAGAACAGAAATAAATGAAACAGAAAACAAAAACAACATAGAGAAAATCAATGAAGCAAAGAGCTGGTTCTTCAAAAAGATTAATAAAATCGATAAACCATCAGCAGACTTAACAAAAGAAAAGAAGAAGACCCAAATCACAAGAATTGTAAACGAAAACGGTGTCATCACAACAGAACCAACTGAAATAAAAAAGATACTGACAGAATTTTATGAAAAACTGTACATCAATAGATATGAGAATCTAGAAGAGATGGACAAGTTTCTAGAATCACAAGATCTACCTAAATTATCCCACTCAGAAATAGAAAACTTGAACAGACCAAGGGAAGAAATTGAACAGGTCATAAAAAAACTTCCCACAAAGAAAAGCCCTGGCCCTGATGGCTTCACTGGAGAATTCTATCAAATATTCAGAGAAGAGTTGACATCTATGCTACTCAAGCTATTCCAGAACATAGAAAAAGATGGAGTACTCCGAAACTCATTTTATGAAGCAAGCATAACACTAATACCAAAACCAGGGAAAGACAACACTGGAAAGGAAAACTACAGACCAATATCACTCATGAACATAGATGCAAAAATCTTTAACAAAATCCTGGCCAGCAGAATTCAACAACATATCAAAAAATTAATATATCTGGACCAAGTGGGATTCATATCAGGCTTGCAAGGGTGGTTCAACATCAGAAAATCAATCAATGTGATCCACCACATAAACAAAATAAAGGAAACGACCATATGATTATATCAATTGATGCAGAAAAGGCATTTGATAAAATCCAATATCCATTCCTGTTTAAAACTCTCAGCAAAATAGGGATAGAAGGGAAATTACTCAACATAATAAAGGGTATATATGCAAAGTCAATGGCCAACATCATTATTAATGGAGAAAGACTCAAGGCATTCATTACCCTTACGAAAGAGAACCAGACAGGGATGCCCTCTCACCACTTCTATTTAACATTGTATTGGAAGTCCTGGCCAGGGCAATCAGGCAAGAAAGAAATAAAAGGCATACATATTGGCAAAGAGGAATTAAAACTATCTCTATTTGCAGATGATATGATCCTATACATGGAAAACCCAAGGGACTCAATTAAAAGACTATTGGAACTAATAGGTCCAGCGAAGTGGCAGGATACAAGATCACCATACAAAAATCAGTTGGATTTCTCTACACCAGCAAGGACTCCTCTGATAAAGAAATAAGGGAAAACATACCATTCACTATAGCTACGAAAAAGATAAAATATCTAGGAATAAACCTCACCAGAGACACAAAAGACCTATACAGAGAAAACTACAAAATACTGCTACAAGAGACAACAAGGGTACTACATAAATGGAAGAACCTGTGTTGTTCATGGATAGGTAGACTAGACATTGTGAAAATGTCAATACTACCTAAAGCAATCTGTACATTTAACACAAACTCAATCCAGATTTCAACAAAAATTTTTAAGGACATGGAAAAACTAATTACTGATTTCATATGGAAAGGAAAGAGACCTCGAATAAGCAGAGCACATCTCAAGAAGAAAAACAAAGTGGTAGGTCTCACACTCCCAGATCTTAAGAACTACTATATAGCCACAGTAGTCAAAACAGCATGGTATTGGTACAATGATAGACAGATAGACCAATGGAACAGAATC
>NW_006922430.1:269316-270336 GCF_000298275.1 Orycteropus afer afer
AAACTTCAACACCTCAACATCAAAAAGACAAATAACCCAATTCACAAATGGGCAAAAGACTTGAACAGACACTTCACCAAAGAAGATATACAGGCAGCCAACAAACACATGAGAAATTGCTCACGATCATTAATCATTAGAGAGATGCAAATCAAAACAACAATGAGATACCATCTCACGCCAGCAATAATAGCAAAGTTCAACAGATCAGATAGTAACAAATGCTGGCAGGGTTGTGGAGAGATTGGAACTCTGGTGTATTGCTGGTGAGATTGTAAAATGGTACAACCATTGTGGCAAACAATATGGTGTTTCCTTAAAAAACTGAAAATAGAAGTACCATTTGACCCAGCAATTCCATTACCAGGAATATATCCTAAAGAGGTGAGAGAAAGCGCAAGAACAGACATATGTACACCTGTGTTCATTGCAGCACAATTCACCATAGCAAAGAGATGGAAACAACCTAAATGCCCAGCAACGGATGAATGGATAACCAAATTATGGTATATCCACACAATGGAATACTATGCCACACTAAAGAACAATGAGGATATGCGAATCATCTCACAACGTGGATGAACCTGGAGGACATTATGCTGAGTGAAATAAGTCAATCGCAGAAAGACAAGTACTTTATGAGCCTATTACTGTAAAAAGACAAAGAAGGGTTTGCTTGGGAAAGGGAACTCACCTAGTAGGTTACCTGGATGGGGAGGGAAAGGGAAGGATTAATTTAGAGCTAGTTGGGGCTTACACGCTGACATGCGTAGAGGGTGGGATATACGGGAAGGATATATGGCCACCATGATAACATTGGGAAATGAGAGGACTCCGAACTGTGCCCATAAGAGAGAGACGACAGATGTTAAAACCAACCAATGTGTCCACAATACCACATTGCCATAACACCAAACACTAGGCTATACAGATAAACACATAAATACCTGAGATGATCAGACAGAGATCAGTGAATAGAGGTATACTGTAGACCAAGGATAGACTCAGCTGAGGCTAATC
>NW_006922430.1:270639-272477 GCF_000298275.1 Orycteropus afer afer
CGTACACCAGACTCAATTGGCACAACAAAATACATAAAAGTGTTGCTCCACATCCTACATTGGTGAGTAGCAACTGGGGTCTTAAAAGCTTTCAAGCAGCCATCTAGGATGCAGCTAATGGTCTGCTAGCATTGGAAGTGAAGAAGAACGCACAAAACAAAACAAAACAAGGGCATTTGGAAGCAATTAACCCTAGGACATGATAGCCCTCAAGACCAGAAGAACCAGATGGTGCCCGGCTACCTATGCCAACCACTCAGGAAAGGATCAAATCTGGAGATCCTAGATAGAATGGGAGAGAAAACATGGAACAAAATCCAAAAATTTAATAATGACCAGAGTTACTGGTCAGATGAAGTCTGGTGGGATTCCCAATACTATGGCCCTGAAATAAATACATTCGGCTCCTGGAATAAAACTCACCCCCAGGGCGGGCTCTCAGCCCAATGGTTAATGAGATGTACACGCAGACCACTCAACTCAGGATGCTGCACCCATACAGTAAATGGTAATACATCCCCTAAAGCAATAGACCATGGGACACCAAAGGACCAACATTCAAACTGAGGAAATGCGGAACAAACAGGAGTGCATAATTATGAGGGGCACAGGTGGAGTGTAGCAGGGTAAGAAGGGGAGGAGACTGGGTTAGGGTTGGACATGGCAAATGAGGAATGAAACTAAGTCTACGTGTGACATTGAATGTAAAACAATCTCTTAAAATAAAAAAATAATAATTAAAAAAATTTAATTTAAAAGAAAATGACAAAAGCCTGAGGTTCTTATGGGATACCATCAACAGGAATAAACCTACATGTCACTGGAATTCCAGAACAGGAAGAAAAAAAAATAAAACCACTGAGAAAATTGTGAAAGATTTGTTGTAAGAGAATGTCCTTGATATGATGAAAGATAAGAATATATCCATTCAGGAACTCCAGACAGGATAGACCCCAAAAGAATATCACCAAGACATATCATCATCAAACTCACCAAAGACAAAGAAGGAATCCTAAAAGCAGCATGGGAAAAACAAAAGTTACTTTCAAAGGCCAACAAGTAAGAATAAGCTCTGATTTCTCAGCAGAAATCATGCAAGCGAGAAGGCAATGGCACGGTATATATAAAACCCTCAAAGGGAAAATTTTTCAACCAAGAATTTTATATCTGGCAAAATTGTCTCTCATAGATGATGGTAAAATTCAGGAGATTTCCAGATAAGCAGAAACAAAGGGAATTTGTTAAAACCAGACCAACCTTACAACTAAAGGGAGTCCTTTGAACAGAGAAGCAAAAATAGCAAACAACAACTGACCATTAATACACAAGATGATATAACCCAGAAACCACAGCTATCGACAAATCCAAAGTAAAATAATCTTCCAAGATTATAAACAGGGAACCAGAGACATCAAGTGGAAAATGAGAACAACAACAACCCAAAAAGAGGGAAAATACTTTGTAGTTAGAAAACTTCTAAATGATTTGGAAATCCAGACAGTTGCAAGATAGAATGGACTGTTCTAAACTCGGGGAGAAAATTATAAATCACAGGGTAACTTCAAAGACTAATGATAAACCTTCATATCACCGTAAAAAAGAGGACAAGCACAAATATTCAGCAAATACTAAAACAATAGTAACAAAGGAAATGATAACATGATTCATAAACATAATGAGCTCAGCACAGAAAATAATATGGAACAAAGAAACCCAGGGACACCATGAAAAAGCACATAACAAAATGACAGCAACCAAGTCATACTTGTCGATAATTACACTGAATGTTAATGGATTAAATGCACCACTCAAGAGACGAAGGTTTGCAGATTGGATAA
>NW_006922430.1:273679-274384 GCF_000298275.1 Orycteropus afer afer
GACATCACAACAGAACCAACTGAAATAAAAAGGATAATATCAGGATACTATGAAGAACTGTACTCCAACAAATTTGAAAATCTAGAAGACATGGACAGATTTTTAGAAACACACCTCTTACCTAAACCAACTCAGACTGATGTGGATAAGTTGAACAGATCCATAACAAAAGAAGAAATTGAATAGGTCATCATAAAATTATCAACTGAAAAAAGTCCTGGCCCAGACAATTTCAACACAAAATTCTACAAAACATTCAGAGAAGAACTGACATCAATCCTACTCAAACTATTCCAAAACATGGAAAAGGATGGAATCCTCCCTGACTCATTTTATGAAGCAATCGTAAGCTTGATACCAAAATCAGGCAAAGACAGCAGTCAAAGGAAAACTACAGACCAATATCCCTCATGAATATAGATGCAAAAATCTTCCACAAAATCCTGGCCAATAGACTCCAACAGCATGTCAAGAAAATAATGCATTATGACCAACTGGGGTTCATATCAGGTATGCAAGGATGGTTCAACATTAGAAAAATAATCACATCGTGCACCACATAAATAAAACAACAAAAAAGAATTACATGATCATGTCAATTGATGCAGAAAAGGCATTTGATTAAATCCAACACCCATTCCTGATCAAACTGTCAGCAAAATAAGAATAGAAGGGACATTCCTCAACATAATAAAGGGCATCTAT